>NC_060160.1:587999-592096 GCF_021292245.1 Micropterus dolomieu | reverse complement strand
GGAAAACTGTCCAACATTTTTGTCACCAGGAAATCATGAGGATCCCATTTGCTTGTTTGCTGCTGCTTTCTGCCACTGTGTTCCCTACGGATGCAGACGTCACAGAACGTTACAAAAAGTTTATAACTCAACATATCAATGGGCAGATGAGTGCCAATAGATGTGATGCTGAGATAGGAAGTAGAGGTATCTCCAAAACCAACAGCAATGAGTGCAAAGAGACAAATACCTTCATCCAAGCCACCACCAACATAATCAAAGCCATCTGTGAGCGTGCTGGTGAGCCATATGGTGACATGACCAAAAGCCTGAAACCCTTCAGCATTGTTGTCTGTAAACTGAAAAACGAGGGGGCCAGGCATCCCCATTGTCAGTACCGTGGTAAAGCTTACACCAGGAACATCGCAATTAAATGTGAAGAAGGCTTTCCTGTGCACTTTGAAAGAGACATAATGCACTTTGAAAACTGACAGTAAACAGTAATTTTGTACTTCAGTCTCTGGTAAAATAAAATTCATTTGACAGCTTACAGTTGTGTCCGTTTTTTATTACAGACATGTGCAATAATTGACAGTATAGTTCTGAGTCATGTTTTTGACATAACTATTTGATTTCTTTTAGCAAGGTTTTTTAAAAGGAAAGGCTGAAATGAGATAAAGACTTTAAAAAAATACCAATCCTTCCTCTCCTCAAAAAATCAGACTACCCACACTTCAGAAAAAGGTATTATACTAAACAAGAGATTAGAAATTCTGCAGGTTCATCCTCAGAAGTCAGTGCATAAGAGCTTAAAATAAAGCTTTATAAGCTGCTATTTTGAATTTGAGTATGTTTATAGACTGTACAATCATGTTAATGCTATCAACAGACCGGTGTGAGATTATTATCTTGAATATATCTGTGACAGTGATCGGTCCTTGTTGAGCTCATGGCCAAAGAGAATAAACTGTAATCAAATTTAGACAGCGGATATTACATTTAAAATATAAACTATCAAATATAGTTTGAAGTGTTGCTACTTTGCTACAGTTTTTCCCACAATTGTGACTTAATGGTATTCACAACATTAACAGAGCCCCCTTTAATAGTTTGCTTTATATTTTTTATATATAAAAAAATATAAAATACCTGTCTATATATTTTTAATACACTTATTCAGTTTCCTCCCATAGTATCATTGCTGTACAGCCTGGTGCCCACAAAGACAAAGCAATCTCAGTTTGGGACAGACCTATACCTGTTGGTTTGGCTGAGGTGATACTGATGTGAAAAGGCCTCTTCTTTTTTCTGTGTGCGCTGTGCATATACAACACCACCCTACAGTGATATTGCATGATATGATTGTCTTATATGCTTACTTATTACTTATGATTGCTCATAATGATACTCAATATTGTGGGACATGCTTATCTTGGGTAACTCAGCAGTTAATTTCAATTCAATTTTATTTATATAGAGCCAAATCACAACAGTTATCTCACAGCGCTTTTCATAAAGAGCAGGTCTAGACCGTACTCTGTGCATCTAAAGAAGCCTGTGGTCGTGTAGGGGTCGGAAGTGATCGCTGCCTCCTTTCCATCTTGCCAGTCCAAGTCAAATCCATCCAAGGAGGCAGAGTAATACAAACCTATGCATTTCTGGACCCCGGCAGTTCAGCCACTTTCTGTTCGGAACATCTCATGCAAAGGCTTGGGTTGTCTGGTAAACAAACACATTTTCTGTTACAAACCATGGGACAGGAAAGGGTCGTGCCGGCAAATTTATTGTTTGACTTGGAGGTGTCTAGTATGGATAGTAATGTCTTCTATAAGCTACCAGAAGTCCTCACGCAGAAGAAAATGCCTGTAAGTGCAGACAGTATTGTCTCTGAAGGAGAGTTGGCAAAATGGTTATATCTGGCAAAAGTACAGATTCCCAGCTTAGAGGCTAATGTTGACCTATTAATTGGAAGCAATGCTCCGAGGATATTGGAACCTTGGGAGGTCATAAATAGCCAAGGGGGAGGACCATACGCAATCAAGACGGTATTGGGGCGGGTCCTTAATGGCCCTTTGCAGTCTAATGACAGCAGTTTGGAGACAGAGGCTCCTTCAGTAGTCGTTAACAGGATTTCCGTGAGACGATTGGAATAAATGCTACATAGCCAGTACAATCATGATTTTAACGAAAGAGCTACAGAGGACAAAGGCCCTTCAGTAGAAGACATCAAGTTCATGGAAATTATGGAAAATTCTGCAACACTGGACGATGGTCATTACAGTTTGAAGCTGCCCTTTAAAAAGAACAATGTATCTCTGCCCAACAACATCTCTGTAGTAAAGCAAAGGTTGCTCGGGCTGAAAAGGAGGTTCCTTAATAACAAACAGTTTTATGAGGAATACAAAATGAACTTCAACAGGGTGATCAGTCTGGGCTACGCAGAGCAAGTTTCAGAACAGCAGTTGGATCACAGTAGTGGTAGGGTGTGGTATCTTCCGCACCATGGTGTATATCACCCCAAGAAGAGGAGTCTGCGGGTGGTGTTTGACTGTGGTGCGACCTTTAAGGGAACATCTTTGAATCAGCAGCTCTTGCAAGGTCCCAATTTGACCAGTACATTGCTTGGTGTCCTGCTCAGGTTTAGGCTGGAACCTGTAGCAGTTATGGGCGACATACAGGCAATGTTCCATCAGGTCAGAGTTGCAAAGGAGGATATACTTCCTGCGCTTTGTATGGTGGCCTGAGGGAGATCTCAGCAAGGAAGTAGCTGAGTTTCGTATGACTGTCCATCTGTTCGGTGCTGTGTCCTCCCCGAGTTGTGCTAGCTTTGCTCTGAGAAAAACAGCAGCTGATAATCAATCTGAATTTCCAGCTGAAGTTCTGCAAACAGTAAAGGAGAACTTTTATGTGGATGATTGTCTGTCTGAAGAGCATGCCCTCCGAAGAAGAAGCTGCCTTTATGGTCAAAAATTTAATTACTCTCTGTCAGGCAGGAGGATTTACTCTGATGAAATGGATTAGTAACAGTCGCACCACACTGCAGACTATTCCAGAGGAATACAGAGCTAAAGATCTGACTGAACTGAATCTGGATAGAGACCAACTTCCTCTTGAGAGAGCTCTTGGCTTGCAATGGTGCATTGAGAGTGATTCATTCAAGTTCAAAATGGAGATCCAGCAGAGGCCAGTCACCAGGAGAAGAATGTTGTCAGTGGCTAGTTTGGTGTACGATCCTCTTGGCTTTGTCGCACCTGTGGTGTTGCCTGCCAAAATCATGCTACAAGAACTTTGCAGAAGAAATTATGGATGGGATGAGACTGTACCACAAGACATCTTGCAACGGTGGTTCAGGTGGTTGGAGGAATTGGATATGCTGTCTGAATTTAAGGTTGATCGGTGCATTAAGCCCCAGGGCTTTGGACAATCAAGACATGCTCAGCTGCATCACTTTGCAGATGCTAGTGAAACAGGATATGGTGCAGTCACATATCTCAGGATGTTGAATGATGGAAATGACATTCATGTTGCATTCCTGATGGGCAAAGCCAGGGTTACACCTTTAAAGACTGTTACTATTCCTCGACTGGAGCTGACTGCTGCTGTGCTTGCCATTCGTGTTGATCTGATGTTGAAGGCTGAGCTGAGATTGCAGTTGCAGCAGTCCATTTTTTGGACCGACAGCACTTCTGTGTTGAAGTATATAAAAAACGAAGATAAACGTTTTCATACGTTTGTGGCCAACAGGGTTTCGACTATAAGAGGAGCCACTAAAACTTCACAATGGCGATACATCAGCTCCAAGGAAAATCCAGCGGATGAGGCATCCAGAGGAGTGAGGGTTGGAGACTTTATTCATGGCCGGAGGTGGATAGAGGGTCCAAGTTTTTTGAGTGAACCAGAAGCTAACTGGACAACAAATGTTGTAGAAACTATCATAGAACCCGATGATCAGGAGGTCAAGAAGGAAGTCACAGTGAATGTTGTGTCTGTGGATGGCTCACATGATGCCACAAACCGGTTACTGACTTACTTCTCAAGTTGGAGTAAGCTCAAGGTGGCAGTAGCCTGGTTACTTAAATGGAAAGCCATTCTGTTGGAAAAATGTCGCAGGAGGAGGG
>NC_060160.1:587035-587899 GCF_021292245.1 Micropterus dolomieu | reverse complement strand
TTTTTTCTTGTAGTTTTTTAAAACGCTGTTTAAAACGTGACAACGCTATGAACTGTGGGTATTTCAGGCTGCAGAGATGCGGACTAACGGAAAGAGAGAGACAGTGTGACAGGCCTAAACCCTCACAGACTCACCGGGAACGCGCCACAAATACTGCGAGTGTGGAAAGTGGAATTCAGCCTTGGACTGCCAAACCTCGGACTCACTTGCTCCCGTCTCTTCCCAGATTAGTGATGATTTACGATAACAGATTCACACGTTTAAATCTTATCCGTCTCTTTCATCCCTCGTCTCCTGCAGAGTCTCTTTCCCTCCGTCTTCATGTCAAAGCCCTGTGGACTTGAACTCTATCCTGAGACCTACCAGGACAAAGAAAATAAGACGTCTGTTTTTGGTTACTATAGCACCTTTAGATTGACATTTATAATGTTGGCTGTGTCGTTTCTGCTGCTTAAATATGACGGAATCTTAGGGATTTTCCAAAGAAGCCCTTTGAGGTGCTGTTCTTGGCAGAGACTGATCATTATTTTTTCCAAGTGGCATTTCTTGGCAGAGAATAGCAGTTATCTCGCAGAGAGGTTCCTGGACACTACTATTCCAGCTCCCTATCTACTGGTTGTGTCCCTGATTATTTTAAAACGGCTTGCGTGAACCCACTTTTAAAGAAACCTGGTTTAGATCCCTCCCTCCCACATAATTTTAGACAAATTTTGTGTCCAAACAGCTGCTCACTGTACTGGAAAATAACAAATTATTTGAAAAGTTTCTGTCTGGTTTTAGGAAGTACCACAGCACTGAGACTGCCCTGCTTAAAGTCACCAATGACCTTTTAATGTCTGCTGATGAAGGTATGTGCTCAGTCCT
>NC_060160.1:579387-586935 GCF_021292245.1 Micropterus dolomieu | reverse complement strand
CCTACAAAGCTCTTAATGGTCAGGCACCATCTTATCTTAAAGAGCTCATAGTACCTTACTACCCCACCAGAGCACTGCGCTCCCAGAATGCAGGGTTACTTGTGGTTCCTAGAGTCTCCAAAAGTAGACTAGGAGCCAGAGCGTTCAGCTATCAAGCTCCTCTCCTGTGGAACCAGGTTCCAGTTTGGGTTCAGGAGGCAGACACCATCTCCACATTTAAGAGTAGGCTTAAGACTTTCCTCTTTGATAAAGCTTATAGTTAGGGCTGGCTCAGGTGAGTCCTGAACCATCCCTTAGTTATGCTGCTATAGGCCTAGACTGCCGGGGGATTTCCCATGATGCACTGAGCTCCTCTCTCCTCTACTTTCTCTCCCTCTGTATGCAACCTCATCCCATTATTGCATGTTACTAACACAACTTCTCCCCTTTCCGGTAGTCTTGTGCTTTCTCGTCCCTCTCCTCTCTCCTCCTATCACTTCCTGCAGGTGTTTCTGGCTCTGGAGCTGTGGAGTCTGGATCTGTGGTTGCGGGTCACCTGCTGCCCCCGTGTTCCTGCTCGACACCCTCTACTGCAACAACTATTGTTACTAGTCTTATTGTTATTATTGTTATTATAATCATTAACACTACTATAAATATCTGTACCATTTTTCATTTGGTCTATAGCAACATTACCTTTACTGTCTGTACCTCTGTGTGTATATTGTGTAGGCTGCATCTCTCTCTCTCTCTCTCTGTCTCTCTCTCTCTCTCTCTCCTTCACCCCAACCGGTCGAGGCAGATGGCCGCCCACCCTGAGCCATGGTTCTGGTTTCTGCCTCTTAAAGGAAGTTTTTCCTTGCCTCTGTCTCCTAGTGCTGCTCTTGGTGGGAACTGTTGGGCTTCTGTAAATAGCATCACAGAGTACGGTCTAGACCTGCTCTTTTATGAAAAGCGCTCTGAGATAACTGTTGTTGTGATTTGGAGCGATATAAATAAAACTGAATTGAATTAATTTTGCACCAAATTAATGCATTTATCTTTAAAATGTACAAAACTTTCTTTCTCTTAATTGAATGCACCTGCTCATCAGCAATGGCGCCACCAGGGCCACCCTAAGAAAATGGGTGGCCACCCCAGTGCCCCCCCCCCCCACCCCGGCATGGAGCACACGCATTAAATGCTATATACTGTTTATATCATGTGACCCCTGGGTTTGAGTTAAAAAGGTGAATCGCAGCATACATACAAGTGTTGTCATATTAGGCTCTGTCACTTTAAGAGGGTGACCTCTGATCCTGAGCTGTGACATACTGTGATGTTTATTTTAGGAGAGGCCTCTGATTCGTCCATGTAGATGCCTTTCACATTTCTAAAATTGTGACTGGTTAAGGGGCGGGACTAACAGGCAGCGGTGTTGTGCCAAATGTGTGTGTTTCCTGTGGAGGCAGCGACCAGCTGCAGAAGAAAGAAAAGTCTAATGAATGTACAGAGACGGTCAGTAGCCTGGCTAGTTTATAGTAAGTTTGTCACACTGCTACACAGTTTTGTGTATTGTACTGTGTGTGAGAGCTGATAGTCCGCGGATAGCAGTCACCCAGAAGTTGGCCCAGAGTTTGTGTCGGTTTACTTTGAATGTCAACAAATAATTACACAACTATATACAGACACAGATATTTGGTTTAGTGCGCCACCCCAGGATTTTCAGTGGCCCCATCTGGCCACCTCTGGGAAATTTTCTGGGGGCGCCCCTGCTCATCAGTGACTAAGTGACCAGGCAAGACTTAAATTGCCATCAACATGCAGGTAGTGTCAGTGTGGCAAATTATGACTGATGACTCCATTGATGTTTGAAAGTGAACACTGAATATAACAACTATTTGTCTTTTCTCTCATTTTTACATTGTGTAGATACGAAGGCTGTAGCCTAACTGAGCGCACAGTATCACAGTGTTCTTGGTTTTTGCTTCAGTTATCATTTTGATGGGCTCTATCGTGTCATTTCTATTTTGGAAACATGACAGTGAGGTTTTATTTTTTTTTAGTGTAGAATAAGAATACTCTGTTTCTTCTTTTTATATTAATCCCTCATGCAGCAGATCCAGCTGCACCGCCGTCATCACACGTCTCATTTCACCAAAAACTCATTTCCTCGTGTCCTCTCTCCCCGCACGGTTTCCTTGCAGAGACGCAAATGAGGGAAACGTGGTCCAGTGAGGAGACTTGAGAAGCTCCCTGTGTGCTGTGTCTGCCTTGATTACCTCTCTGAGTCCCCTGTGTGTTTAGACGCTCCAGTCTTCATTACCTCATGTGTTCCACCTGTTTGCTCGTTTACCTCAGTAGAAATGTTTGTCACTTCTGTCTAGGTTGCGTCCTTGTCGCATGTTGAGTGCTCTGCCCGGGTTCTGTGTCCTGTTTTCTTATGTTAAGTTTTTCATACTACTACCTTTGTGCTCCATTGTAAGGCTGTTTTAGTTTGATTAAAATATCACCAGAGCTGCAATAAACAAATATTGATTAATGCAGCTTTAAAACTGTGAACTTACTGGTCATGTTATTATGAAGTGTGCTGTCTGTATTCATGGTGCCCAGAGGATAAACCACTGATCCTGATTTGTTTGATTGACTAAAGCTAATACTTTGAAACGCTGCTGACTCTGTTTTAATTTAGTTATGTGAATCTGTAACATTTGAGATTGCTTACATGAGAATCCAGCTGAAGCGCTGGTGTGGACGGAGACGGTCTCAGTGTGGATGTAGCCCAAAGCCCAGCTCACATTTCACGATGTTCGGCCTGATCTGCAGGTCGCCGGTAGGCCAGACAATCCATTCTGTCACGGGAGCGGGAAAGGGGGGGAAAAAAACAGAGGGGTGGATCCTAATTTAGGTGTAACTGTAATTCAATGCTGCAACAAAGACCACATGATGCCTTTTTAAAAGCAGCCTGATGAACATTAACTTAAATAGCAGCTTGTTTAGTGACAGTATGTGAGCGATCCTAACAGCGATCAATAAATAAACGCTCTGGGGCAAAAACAGTGAAACGGTCTTGGCGCGCGTTTACATTCCACCTGAACGCAGCGTGGAGTCAGCTGTGAACACTTGTGGTACTGAATGCACAACTTAACTCAAACACAACATCTTGATCTGCCGACGGCAACACGACAGGTGGGGTGGGGAAAACCAACTAAACCAAAGTTTCCACTTTGCACAAATTGAAGGTCAATATGCAATGCAAGGTCATCTTACATTACTGCGAGTGAAAGACGACAACAACGAGTAGCTGTAAATTATTTTATTTTAAAGTTTCCAAGCTCTACAGGAACAGTCTCCCTCTGTGGAGGGAAGGCCAACACACACTGTGTGGAACCACAGACTGCAGGTGGTGCACTCAATCTGAAAGGGGAAAAGAAAGAACATTGTCAAACATATTGTCAGGTTAACATGACACATCCAGAGAAGGATCCATCTCAGATTCTGGGTTTAAATCTTAGCTGTGTGGAGTCTGTGTTCTTGGGTTCCGGCAGCTGCACCTCAGAAAGTGCAGAGATGCAGGTTAGGTGAATAAAAATGTTCAATAACTGAGTTCACCCCGTGATGTTGGGGTAACCTATTCAAGGTGGATCCCAGACTCCCAGCCAAGCATCGGTCTGCAGCTAAATTAAGCATCTTACCCACTCATCTGTGTCGGCCCCTGAACTCTCCTCTCCACAAGCCCGACACAGCTGGGACAAATATAAATAAAATAAGACATTCATGCAGACACAACATTTCAATCAATCTTTATTTATTTAGCACTTTTCATACAAATACCTGTAGTATAAAGTGCTTCACACTACAGAGCCATTTCAGAACAGTAGTAAAAACACCCATCCACCCCGAAAACACTAAAACCCCAGGACCCCCGAACAAAAAGCACTAGAAAAGCAGCATAAGTATGATAAATAAAAAATGTTTAAACTAAAATCAAATAAAGACAGCTCAGTTAAAAGATTTTATTTTTTGGAAGAGCAGAAAGCAGAGCGTTACAGTAATCAATCCTGGAGCTAATAAAAGCATAGATAAGTGTCTCTGTATTTGCTTGAGAGAGAAAGGGTCGTACTCTAGCAAATGTTCTTGAGATGATAAAAAGCAGTCTTAGAAATATTTCTAATACGTTACTCAAAACTGAGTTCTGAGTCAAACATAACTCCCAGGTTTTTCACCTTATCGCAGGGATTTAGTGCCAGCATTCACAGTTTCTCCGTCTGAGATTCAGAACCACTGACCAATGCTTCTGTTTTGTCCTGATTGAGCTGCAGAAAATGTTCTGCCGTCCATGACTGTATGTCTGTAAGTATATCTGGTACAGTACTGCACACCTGTGTCATTCAATATGAAGCGGCCCAGAGCGAGCTGACGGGCAGGTTAGAGACTTTATCCTGTCAGTTTGGCTCTTTAGTGTGAAGAGAGGCTGTGAAGTCTTCATGTTACGCCGGACCACATACAACATTATTTATCAAACCGGGTCGGACTGGATGGATTTAGCGCGAGGAGGAAACACATGTGACAACGTCCGGTTTTCAAAATAAGGCATCTGTACAGGATGGAAATAAGATTAACTGGATTATATTCACAGAAAGTAGAAAACATATTACATGTGTCTGTTAAAAGCAGTTTTATCTGTTTTTATAAATGAAGTATTAGTCCAGCAGAGCTCTGTGTGTCAACCGACGCTAACAACAACTGTGGAACCGGATTTGCACGGAAGCTGCTGAGAAGCTCGAGTGAAGATAAATCAACGTTGTAATCCCAAAAACTAAAAACGGTTCTTTAGCAGCTCTCCATCGGCCAGCTGCACGTCATTCCCCCGATCGCCCTGGTCTTCCTCAAACAACGCTCTGAAGACGTTGTTGACGTCCGGACAATCTCACCGCTGATAGGCTTTCACAGCATCGCGTCAAGAAAATGTCTCGCTCGAGTTGAAAAATTTGAACTCGCGCGAGCCAGCGAATGTCGCGACAAACGCATCATCCGCACCGCCCGGAGAAAATTTGCAGGAATTTGCATCTTTGTGTAGACTTTGTATGGAATCAAGGCGCCCAAAATGCTTTCAGTGTGAACACAGATTTAGAGAGTGGAAACTTCCTTAAAGCCCAAGAATAGTTTTAAGAAATGTATTTATTTTATTTTGATTTGTAAAATAACACACGCACGCACACTTAATGCGCTTTGATTTTTTTTTTTTTTCTAACACACACACACACTGTTAGAATGTGCTATGCTTAACTTTTTTACACTGTTGCATGCTCAGGTGCACGGGAAGACACTTTGGCGAAGGGGTGCTGCAGAGTAACGCGTTTACAGTAATGCATTGCTTTTTGCTGCAACAGTTACATAATGCATTACTAATAATAAATCGTCTATAAAATACCCTTTACAATCTCTGTAACGCACCTTACAACACATTTTAACCCGAATTTTTTTATTTTTTTTTTTGTAATTCAACAACACCAAGAAACATTTTGGCAGCAGAAAAACAATTCCATGAGTAAAAGAGTGACGTTATTTCCTGTTGCCGGAATCCGATGGTCGAGACTGTAGGCAGGCTGCAAACTACTTAATAAGACGGCAGCTTCCCTGATGGATCATGGGTAAATAGATTTCTATAGGCTGTGTGTTTGGGCTTTAAAGAATTACTTTCATGAATCATGAGATTCCCTGCACATCACTGAACCCACCTCTGCAGCACCGAATAATGCGCCCATTAAACAGCAGTGAAAGTAACTCAAAGTGTAAAGCATTACGATTCAGAGACAGAAATATTGTAATATAACTAATTACACTCAAATGACAGTAACTAGTAATCTATAATGGATTGACTGCGCGCATGACACGACTGTGTGTGGGCACGCACTTACAAACTTTCCTTCAACACAGAGTGGTTATGGTCGTATGAGGTCCTGTTTAATATCTATGAATGTATAAAATCACTTGAATAAAAACATTGATAACACAATCATCTGCGGGGGCAGCTGATCACACCGTCTCTACCATCATTTCAACTTGAAAAACTGTTCCACGCTCAGTGTCCACACTTGGGGAGACATATGAAGCACATGAAAACCTTGTGCGTTCAATTTGTGACTTTCCTGGTGGGTGAAGTAGGATGAAGCGTCTTCCCCTTAAAAGAGACGCTGTGTGTATTTACGCACGGGGCACAATATTTAAATTGACACGCTGACAGGATCAGTCAGAATCTAACGTTGATTAATGTTCTGAGTTCTTCTCCACATCCAAAAGGTCTCACACACAGTCCAGGTTCATTCAGTGAAACTGTTTGGAGTAAAGCAGCCGTCCTCCTGATCAATGCTGAGCTCCATCAGAGCGTCTAAATTATTTCAGAAGCTAAAAGTAGAATTCTGTTTCCTGTCTGTCCCTTCAAGTTTATAACTGTAGTTTATAGTTTTGCTGCAAAAATGTTCTAAGTTATTTGACACTACAGCTGATGGAAACGTTTAAAATGATTGACAACTGCCTCTCTAATCATGAAAGTAAACCGTTGAAGAAAACACTCGTACATCAGCACAATAAAGAAATCACCTGGAAAGTTAAAAGGACCGGTAGAGGTGGGATCAATCTGAGAAAATCATTAGCTGAGTTGAGAGCGGGTGGATGATTTGTGCGTACAAGATTATTCAGATATTGTCAAAGCCGATCCGCATCACACTGATCCTATAATCGCGACAAAACAGCGCAAACAGCCGCTGATGTCAAATTATTAGGCTGTAATATCAACCAGAGCATTCAGCACTAACCTGCTGTATTTTATGTTGTCATATAGTAACAATAGTGCCCATTATCTGCACATGTAATTTGCATATTGTGTTCCTCCCTGTCAATAGGGGGTGCTGCAGCACCCTTCGCACCCCCCTTCCTGCGCCCTTGTGCATGCTTATAAATAAATATAATATATAATATAATAAATAAAAATGAAGAAGCATTTAACGCCTCCAGTGACCTTATGCACTCTCATTGGACTCTAGGAACTAGCGCCTAGAGACAGACAGGAAATGCCAATGAAAGACATAACGCAAGTTGGATAGCAGTTCCTGTCTATCTTTAAGTTACATGTGATGTAGATAAAGTAGTAGTAAGTAAAGTTTATTTCTATAGCACCTTTCACAGGTATAGGGCCACAAAGTGCTTCACAACAAAAACATTAATATCATAAAATACACACAATAAAAGCATAGACAGTACATGATCATATCAACCCACAAGTAGCTAATTGAAAGCCTGAACAAATAAATGTGTCTTTAGTCTGCATTTGAAGGCATCAACAGAATCAGAAGAGCGCATAGATGGTGGAAGGTCATTCCACAACCTAGGGGCAACAGCCTGAAAAGATCGGTCACCTCTAGTACGGTAGCGAGTGCGTGGAACCGTCAGCAGGTTCTGATCCACAGACCTCAGAGCACGCACAGGGGTATAACGCTGAATCAGGTCACTAATATAGGGTGGAGCCTGGCCATGTAAAGCTCTGAAAACTAAAACCAAAATTTTAAAATTTATCCTATAAGACACTGG
>NC_060160.1:562818-579287 GCF_021292245.1 Micropterus dolomieu | reverse complement strand
TCTCCAGCAGCCAGCAGGGGGCGACTTAAACCTGCGTCCTCTCTAGCAGCCAGCAGGGGGCGACTTAAACCTGCGTCCTCTCTAGCAGCCAGCAGGGGGCGACTTAAACCTGCGTCCTCTCCAGCAGCCAGCAGGGGGCGCCTTAAACCTGCGTCCTCTCCAGCAGCCAGCAGGGGGCGACTTAAACCTGCGTCCTCTCTAACAACCAGCAGGGGGCGACTTAAACCTGCATCCTCTCTAACAACCAGCAGGGGGCACGACTTAAACCTGCGTCCTCTCTAGCAACCAGCAGGGGGCACGACTTAAACCTGCATTCTCTCCAGCAGCCAGCAGGGGGCACGACTTAAACCTGCGTCCTCTCTAGCAGCCAGCAGGGGGCACAACTTAAACCTGCGTCCTCTCCAGCAGCCAGCAGGGGGCGACTTAAACCTGCGTCCTCTCTAGCAGCCAGCAGGGGGCACAACTTAAACCTGCGTCCTCTCTAACAGCCAGCAGGGGGTCCCATTTAGAGGAACAGAGACCAGGAAGCAGGGGAGGCTTTAGGGCGGGGCTACAAGCTGATTGACAGGTCTCTACCATGCTTCTGCGTGGTGTCTGTGCCATAGGCTTCTTCTTCTTCTTCTTCTTCTTCGTTGGTGCAGGCTGCTACAAACAATGTTCACTGAAAGTGAGCGGATCATGTTGAGACGGAGCTGATTGATGTTGAACAGCAGCTACTTTTAGTGAAAGTACTACAGAAACGAGAGAAGGCGTCAGAGGAGACAGTGGGGGCCGTTGAACCGCTCGAGGCAGAAGAAGAAGAAAGACAAGCTGGAAATGCGACACTACCAAGCCGACCAATCACAGGTCTTGGACTGCAGCACCCACTACCAGGGGCGAGTTCAATCTCAAAACGTTTTGCACAGGTTTGCAACATTTTCGGATTGAACGACATGTTTCCTTGCAACTTTGCGCAACATTCTGCAACGGGCTTTGAGGTGTTTGCTCCCGTTGGGTGGGCGTGTCTCAGGTGTTACCCAATCAGCTGCATCAAGTTTGTAAACACAACGGTGTTAAAAAGGCAGGAATATGCAGCGCGCTTGCGTTCACAACAGGGTGATCAGGGGACCACCGTTTCCGTTGAAAAAAACGTTTTGCTACGTTTTGTCTGCGCTGAACTCGCCCCCGGTAGCACCGCTCACTCCGCGCACCTCGCTTAAGCCACGCAGAAACCCGTGATTTAAAGAAAAACTTTATTTATAACACAATATTATACTAATACAAAGGGAATTAAAGCATTAGCTTAAAGAGTGAAATTATAATATAAGTTTCTTTCTTTCTTTCTTTTTCTTTTTTCCACAAGCTAAATGTCAAACTGATCGGGAAAGTATAACAAGCGATTCAAACACAGCCTACGTAGTGCAATTTTAATTATTTCTTCATGTCAATAGTACCATTGACAAAAAATATAAATATTAACTTCCATTAATACTACATGAACATTTTTAAACTTAAACTCTGATCTTGACACCAGCATGTGTCAACAGTTCCACTGCATGTTGGCACAGTGAACAGGCACAAATTTTTATTTTATTTTACCTTTATTTAACCAGAAAGAAAACTCTTTGAGATTAAAAATCTCTTTTCCAAGAGCGTCCTGGCCAAGAAAAGCAGCAGCACAATTAACAAGGTTGCAGACAATAAAACATATAACAATTTATGATGGGAATAAATTGTGAGTTACAAGGTCATAAAATATCAAAATTTCATATATATTTACCACAAGTGATAAACAACAAGTGGAAAACCAAAGACTATAACACAACCAGCATGACTGGTGCATCTGTTTATCGAGGATGTCCACAAATGTTGCATATAAAATGAATAAAACAAAAGAAAACACCACAATATAATAAAATAAGATATAAATAGTTGTTTTATGCTTCTTAGTCCAAAGTTTTGTTTCTATTAACATTAATAACATTATTTTTAAAGATTATATGATTCTGTTAACATTAAACAGCTGAAATTAATAACATGTATTTTTTTCTTAAATAATTGTACTCATTTGTCCAATAACCTGCTGCTTCTGCTGCCCTTCTCTCCTGGTCCGACCTTTTATTATTTACTCAGTCCAGTAAATATTGTGAGCATCTTCAATTGAATTGAAGCAGAAACACACAGCTCTGTTTCATGTGACTGCACTGTTGTTTTGAGTGTTTAAGTATGTGTCAGCATTTGGTCATAATTCTCTTTATAGCACAAAACACTATAATATTAAAATAACTGCAACAATATTTCTGTTCACGATAAAAGTATAACACCAGCCCCTGTTGGCCTACACTGATTTGCTTATTTTAGATGAACACGTTTTGATAGCGGTAGCTATTTTGACTGCAGACACATGCCAAGACCCATCCGTTCAGACTGCTTTCAATGTTCTGCATAATGCAAATCAGTCACTGCTCCCAACTCCTTTTCTAACTGTGCAATCCACACAGTGGGTAAAGTAATAGTCACCTGTTCTGCCTTCATGTGCAGCCTTTAATGTGTTGGTAAACGTGCTTTGTGTGTCTTGGTTTTTCCTTCACATGTAAAAAAGCTACTGTATATCAGAGGCCTGTGGTGTAATCACGGATTTTCCTTTATGTATTTTTCCCCCCTCATTATTGTTTTGCCGGGTAGGTTTTAAAAGGAGAATGGGAAGTGACGTTTGGGAGGAACTCTGGAGTCAACAGGTGGAGCGGTCGGCGTGTAGTGGTCTCTGTGTAATGTTTGCCAGACGAACTCAACAAAGGAACTCTTTTTGGTGGATTACATGTTGGGATTTACCTGGATTACTGCATCATCCCATCGGCTAAACAGACTGTGGACTGCGGCTCGCCGAGCTTCACCTGCATCTAGTTCAATCCGGACAATTGAAGTTGTTTGAATGAACACCGGATCTGCTGGGACATTGTGGATTTGTACATTGTGTGGTAGATAATGGTGATAAGGTTTGCAATGTTTGTTTGATGTGTCGGAGCGCGAATATCTGTCCTGCCCGACGTGGTATAAACCTCATATCTCTAAATACACGTTGTTAAACCCATTAGATGGACTTTTTTTGGTTAATGTGCAATTGTTTAAGTGCATACAGGTGCAGTTTGGTTGCTTATCTGGTTTATGTAGGGGTTGTTTAACGAAAGAAGGAAGTTATCAGATCCGCCTGTTACCTTATATTTTGCCTGATGAACTTTCCCCTTGCTGTTTTAGTGTAAGGTGAATTGTTAGACTTTTACAGTACTATTTACTACTAGTGAAGTGGATGTGTCTTTTGTAAAAGTGGATATTTAGGATATTTACAGAATAATTGATACAAGTATACAGATTTTATTGCACGTGGGTTCATTTTTACAGATTTTATAGTTTTGTATTCCTCTAGCTATAGTCTAGTTCCCACAGTTGTCAGTTTTCATATTAAATTCAGCTGAATGCACTAAATTAAGGGAAATTCTAGTGTGTTGTTTTCTTTTTGGGAGAAAGACAGGAAGTGGTGGCTTAAGCTCTATTTTGACAGAATAAACCAATATTGCATGTAAAGATGAATTAATAGTTTTCACGTTACAATGTTGACTAATTAATTAAATAGTAATCAAAATTGATTCTACTTGAAGTCACGAATGATTTTTTTTGTGCGTGTTTCCTGTCCTGAGAGTGGAGCCTGCCCCGGAAGCGACTCCACTGTGGAGGTTTGCAGCTAAATCCCTCTCAGCCCATCTGCCCCCTGTCTAGAAAGTTATTTATTGTGTGTCTACTTCTTATTTCTTGGAATTACAGCTTAATGCATTTTAATTGAAGCATTCAGTTTTTAAAAAATGCATACTGTTCCTGAAGTCAATGAATAATTGTTTTAAATATTTGTGATCTTAATTTTGACTAAAATAATCTGGATTATGATTTTTGACATAATCGAGCAGCCCCACTTTACACAGAGAAATGAGAACAATACAAGCAACAATATTGCATTAAGCAGTTTATTGATTGTATTCACTTGACAAAAGCAGAAAGAAGAAAATGATGATCAAACAAACCCTGAACAAGTTAGGGTTCGAAGAGAAAGTGTAGCTATGTTCTATCTAATCGAATTAATTCAGATGTGACAAAAGCTTAAAGGCTACCCAGTTTTACTTCCTGCCAAAGCTGCACAGTTCAGATTGTTCTTAGGCCCTAAACTTTCCACGACATAGACAACTTCACAATCTTCCAGACCTTTAATTTGACCCTTAGAATTAGTTATCCTGAACATCTCATAGGGGGGGATGAGCACTTCTTCCTCTTTAGGAAAATACGAATAGTGTTTCAAAAAAGCACCAAAACAGGTCTTAATTTTAAAGCAGGTCTTGTTACCGAAGTTTGTCAAGTCTTTTCTTTTAGAGCTGGACGTAAAGGACCCAAACCGAAATATTTGGTTGACTTTACCAATAAACTTAACATTGGTTCGTCTGTAAGTAATGCGACAGTGGACATTGCAATTCAAGACCTTTATAGCAGATGTAAGCAGGAAATGTAAAGAGTGGAACTTAAATGAGGAGCTAATCTGGCTCCTTCCTGTCCGGACGGCATCATTAAACTGCTGGTACACGTCATTATCTGTATATAAACAAATTGCTAGCATATGATCTTTGGTTAGAAGCATTTCTTCTCTGTTTGCTAGTTTTTTTTTACTGCATTCTTCTGCCTTCGTCCAGGCTGCTGAAAATGTGCTCATTTCTTTCTTTAGGTATTTGGTCTTGACTCTGTTTTCCATTTCTTTTTCGCAGCCGTGGTACATGTCGTCAACTGATGTGTCAACCATGCTCAATGGGATGTCCTAGCACAACAAAGAAAAGATGGAGAAAGGTCATTAAATAGTCAATTAAAACTGTTCTTTATTATTTAGTGTCTGCATAAAAACCTGGCCTTGATGAGAGCAGGTTTTTCATTACGCATGTTTTCAAGTAACACTGCAGCTAAAATATTAGAGCCAACACTTGTCACTGTAATTAACAGCTGACCGGTATACCCATGCAACAAATTCTATATGTAATATGCAGGTTCTGTGCTCGTAACTGGTGGACCACATGTAGTGGATCTATCACAACAGAATAAACACTTTAATGTTGTTTATGCTCATGTGCTCAATTTCTAAATGAAGAACATTTATTGCTAAACTTTATCTGATGATGTGTTTTTGCTTGAAAATTATGTGTGAGCAGCTTCTTCAAAGTATTTCTGTAAGCACCCATTTTATTATTTGGGACATTTTTGGGATGTCCATCGATTTTCACATACTCCACTCACCGTCATGGAGACCACAGGCAGCATCCAGCAAAGGAGCAAACACAGTGGAGCAAAAACCGCCATGTTTCTATTGATCGCTGCTGTCCGAGAAACTGAAACACCTGAATCAAAGCACATACACAAAACCAAAACAACAATGAACAGCGTCACACTGTGTACTAGTGACACACAAATTAAAACTTTGGCATGATAAATCACTGCATGAAAAGTGGGATTTTTGTCCCTGTAAACTACCTTGAATCCCACTAATCTCCGGCAGTTGTCGGTCGTTTTTGGCGCTGCACGTTCGCGTTCGTCCCGACTCTACTTACCATCTGAAAAGCAGCAGCAGTGGCAGCAGCCCGACCTAGCTTCTCAGTCATTAGGTGAAACAAATGACATCATCAATCAGTGTTCATCTCACATCTCCACGCCGGTGAAGAAAGATCAGAGATGGCTGGGAACTTAAGAAGGCCATATTCCCGCGCCAGGTTCTTGTCAGTTTTCACAGAGGAGCAACAGAAAGCATCCTGACTGGAAACATCACTAACATGGGACTGGAGGGCAATCTGCTCCATAGATCATTGGTGCCCATCTCATCTTTGAGTCAGAGTTTAAAAGTGTCACGGCCTGCAGATGTATCATTGACCAACAATGAATCTAATCCAATAAATGTCACCCGCTTCCCTCTCGATCGACGTCGGGCAGAACTCGCACTAGCAGCAAGATCTGGTTTACTGTACCGGATGTTCCTGCCTGAGGGGGAAAAATGTGTGCTATAAATAAATAGCGTAGCCACTGTACAAAAACATAAAATAAAACACCACGGTAAAGTTTGATACTTCCACACAATGGCATCCACACCGTGTAAATCCGGAGACCAAAAAGGACGTGACCACCTCGTTATCAGGCGAGCAGTCTGTGAAAACAAAAGTACAGTCAAATAACAAGCAAAATAACTTTTTAGTTTTATACAGTACAATGCATTCCTATTCTGTAAATCTTACCCTTGCTCAGCATCATGGCGCTTGCAATTTCCCTCAGAGTTGTGCAGGAGACGGGCCGCTTCCTGTGAAATAAGGCAAGACAAAAGTCACTTTTGTGAACAAACCTGCTTTTAGCTTATTAGTGACCAAGTCTTACCACAATTTTTGGTTTGTTTGCCCGTCTTTTCTTCTTGTTCTTCCACACTGGAGCAGTTGTTGGATTGAAGAACAGCCATCTCTCCTCCCTGGCCACATTGTGCCTGAGTTTAAAATCAGCGTTATGTAAAACAAGACTCATCAACTTACTTTAATTCCAGTGCGCAGCCTGCCCTCCAACACACACACCTGGAACTCAACTCGTATATCTCCCCTCTAAATTAAACAGAAAATTAACTCAAACCTTCAAAAGTCAACATGAAACATAAAAACTAAATAATCAGCAGAAATACAACTTAAAAAGCTATTAGAAAAATAAATCTATGAAATTAAACATTAACTTAGATAAGCAAATAAATTAAAATTCACATACAGGGCAACATGTTTCATTACTTTGTTACACAAAAATAGAAATTCACAGTTCAGTTCTTGTATTTTGATGCACTAAAATCTTCTTAGAAAGCATCTGTAATTCCTTGTAGCAACCACGGCTAAATATAGCAGCTCATCCACAGTGAACCGAGAAGATAACATTAACACAACACACAGAAACATCTCCATAGCTGTAGTTTTAACAGACACACAGACATTTCAACAGACACAGACATGAGCTGTGTGCTAAGATGGCTACCTTATATAAGAGTAGGGCTGCACGATTTGGAGAAAAAGTGGTAAATCTGCATCTGTCCACTGCACAGACTCCTCCCACAACCTGGAGGAGGAACTAGTAAACACGAGTGTATTAATTGTGTATTATTTGGTGTGGGAGACCTGGGTTCCCATTGTAACCCATCCACCAATGTGTCCCTGAGCAAGACTCTTAACCCCTCGTTGCTGCAGAGGCGTGCGACCTCTGATATGTATAGCAATTGTAAGTCGCTTTGGATAAAAGCGTCAGTAAATGAATAAATGTAATAATTTCATATAGTAGCATAATATTACAACACTAGTTGATTAATATATCCAGTTACAGCAGTTTCATTTCTGTGGGTTGTTTTTTAAAATGTAATCCATCTCAACAATTGGTCTTTAATTTGGTAATGCTGAGTATTAACTTGTCAATAATCATATTATCACATATAGTGTTCAACATTGTAAAGTTAGTTGGAACACTTTTTTTTAACGTCCCGCCCCATCCAGGTTATCATTAGTCGGTTGACGTGAGGAGAGACTGACAAGTTGTTCGTATAATGGCGTATAACGTATAATGGCCAGCGAGCCAAAGCCAAACCTTCCTGATCTTCTCCCAGTTTTCTTCTGTCTTACTGCTTCAGCTGCTGCCGACGTCTCTCCGTCTCTGTCACAGAGCGACCGCCGTTTCTCTCGGTGCTCCGGTGGCGCGTCCGACTATGTTTTGAACAATTAGCGCCGGGGCAGGGAGGGGGGGTTACGTTAGGTTGTTGTCTTAAACGTTACTTGCATACAGCTCATGAATCATTTTTCTCATTGCAATTGTGCAGCCCTGGTGAACTGATTAACTTCCGTTAGCGAACTCAAATCACAGGTCGGATAATACATCCAACAGAAGACGGCACTTTGGTCACATTCAAGTTACACTTAATAACTTTATTAAACTTTTATATATGGAGCTGCAACTTACCTCGTGCCCGCAGTAAATGACCGGACATGGTAAGGGACCTACGTCATCACGCTGACCACGTTGCCCCCCCCACAATTTAACTCGCCTTCAATCCCAGACAAATTAAGCAAAAACAGCATTTATACATTCAAAAGCTTGCTGGGTTGAGGAAGGGTAAAATAAACTCTTACTTTTTTAGTCTGGAGGTCTCCTTCTTTTTCTTCTTCTGCTTCTTCTTCTTGACTATTATTAGCTAGCTAGATTGGCAAACAACGAATTGTGCACTATTGCCACCGTCTGGTAAGGAGTGTGGATCCAAGGATCAGTCTTTATTTTATTCATACATAACTGGTTGAGAGAGTATGATGCTTAAACACAGGAAAGCACCGTTGGGCATGTAAGAGTTTGCAGCAGTGAGGTAATACTTTACTCTATTTACTTTACTGAGATTTCTTACTCTTGATGTAGCACTTTGCACTTTGCACTTTACTGAGCATTCTTCTAGAATCTGAAGGCCGGCTGAGCGAGATCAAACAACCGGGTGTGTGTCCCACCCGCTGAAGCCTATCACTGAAGCGTCAGCGTCAGCATCGGCTCCTTGTGTTTAGACTTTGGTCTGCCAAATGACTGGATGTAAAATGTAAATGCTCAGTCTTCGTTATTAATTAGTTAATTATTAAACCAAAGTGTACTTTTATCATTCTGAGGTTTTGAACCAGTGTAACATAACATACTCTGTTTCTTCTTGCTGTTTAGTCCAGTGTGTCCAAGTCTCTGCTGTTCCATCCTGCACGTCACATTTCTCCAACTATCCTCTGCACTCTGTAAAAACACCACCAATTACTTTGCCACCTTTCATTCTCTGTTTAGTAAAGCTCTCGATTTCTGTTTTACTGAAGCCAAGACACAAAGAGATAAAAAGGTGGCTTACCTAATCTGTCTTTGCATAGCTCACAGCATTTTCATTTACACGTGAAAGCCTCCCCTAGACCTAGGGGACGGCGGGGGGTCATGGGGGCAACACTGACAAACAAAATCCACGTCAATTACCGGCAATTCCTGACAATTTCCAGTGCTGGCCAAAACTTCCTGTAAGTAGCCGTTTACCTGAACTTAGACGACAATTTAACGTGCCATTAACTGCCAAAAAGCCCACTTTTGATGCAGTGAATGCTGAAATTATTTCATAAAATTTGTATCAAGTGAATTTGAAAGCTCAACTCACCAGTTTTGAGGATGAGAAGATGTTCCGCACTAAGTGAACCCCTCAGGTCAAAGGTTTTTATCAGACGACCGGTCCTTAGCATGTGTTCAGGACTAGATACCTTGCCTTCATGGCCAGAAGGGTCACCTCCTCGTACACGCGCACAATTTGCACATTCAAAGCATGTGGGCTGACTGCAACACACTTATTCACGAGGCTGCATGCACACATCTGAGTTGGGGTTTATCTGATTAGTCATGGAACCGTTTAGTCAGAGCCCAACGAACAGACTAAAAACCAAAACCAAGTAACAGAATCACCAATGCACAAGTGAGCAGTGATAAATCAGACATACATACTGACTTACAGAATTCTGAAAGTCATTTCAGTACATTATTATTATTCCAAATGCTCACAGCATGAAGCAGGAGGAAAAGAACACAGTAGCCCAATTCCAGATCTGCGTAGTGTGTGGTAGTAATATTATCTCAATAAAAATGAATGAAGTTTCAGTGTGCTCTAAGCTGTGTCAGAGAGGTCTTCATGTACTGGGTCATGTAGGGTCTGGAATCAAAGGCCTAGTTCCAAATTAAAACATTGAACTTTACAACTACATAATATTTATTTTAACAAACTGGGCCACCCGGGGTTTTTTCCTTAATTATGGTCCAGAACCCCCCCCCCCTCCACAGCTCTGAGCTGCGGGAGTCACTTTTTTATTTCTCATTTGACAATTTTTATTTATACTTTTAAAAATATATAAAAACAGACAAAGGAACAGTTTCTCCAAAATTATTTTATATTCTAACTGGATTTTGATCATTTAACTGGATCTCTCACGCTAAATTTAAGTTAAGATCAGCAATACGCCTGGAAAGTTAAATTCATAGTAGGTTGGAATATATTAGCTACTAGCACATAGAGCATTTCAGTTACTCTTAGTGTGAAGAGTAACCACGTTCACCACGTGAATTATGTCACAGACAAATTAAAGCACTTATCAACACAATCAGCCATAATAACAATCTGAGTGAAAATGAAAGTGACTGAACTATCTGGTCACTGGAATAAGTGACCAGATGCAAAACAGTGGGAAGCTGAGCCGATGAAAATCTGCTCAATTTGTATTTTATTGTTTTGCAGCATGCAAATATGATTCTGATCAGCATATTCCACAACAACACTTTCTCTGAGTGAAAGAACAGTAAGGAAAGACCAGTTCAAAGGAACTAAGCCCACACTTTGACCTCTCCAGCAAAGCACTGGCCTCCGGCAACGGAACGTTTTCTTATGTCCAGCACTCGCTTCTTTAAATGATTGCAAACAATTAAAATTTTCCAAAAAGTATCAAAGAACAGTTTAATAAAATGTGGGAGCCGCTATCATGCTTCCTTTTCTGACACTTGATGACAGGAGCATGTGGCGTGAAAAGGAGGTGAGATTATTTGCTTTAGTAATCTTATTTAAAATGACATGAACTGAATATAAATGTTGGTGTGTGTGAAGGTGTAGAGAAGCCTTTCGTCAGGTTTTATGGAGTTTTCTTTTTAATCTGCATGTTCAGAAATTCAGATGTTCTTTTTGTTGCCTCGGGGGAACAAGGTGCTTCTTTTCAAAGTGTTTTTGCAGACAATGTGTTTGGAAATGATCACATATTATCACATGTATTAGTGCACAGTATAAGCTCTAAATATAGTTATATTCTATTTTTTATTCAATTGTACTTCTTTTAACACATTTTCACAGACAAATGGAAATCAGACTGTTCTATGGAAGTCAAAAGCAGGATCTCAGATCCCATCTGACAGTGAGGAGGAGAGGACTGGAAGAAAAAGTTTGAGCAAAAGTGAAAAAATAAGCCTTGAATATCTTTCTGTTTCCATCATTAATAAATCATTTAATTTAATCTGTTGATTGTGGTCCTTGCTAGTGAAAGAATAGAATGAAATACAGCCTAGGCTGAAAGGAGACCGATTATTCTGCTTTTCCAGTCCTAGATTGTAGCTCTGTGACTCCTGTATGGCAGCTATGCATGATTCAAAGTTCAGGCCTTCATGCAGCCTCTGTCTGTGGATGTGTCACAGTGGGGAGTTGCCCTGAGATGAGATCTACCAGCAGCAGCAGGAGGAGGAAAGACTGAAGGAGTTCACACCTTCTAAACTCAGGAATATGATTATTTTACTGACATATTAGTGACTTTGTTGTTGGAAAACCTGTTGCTGCTCTAAAAACTAAGTTTAGTTTTAATAAATTAAATTATTTTTGAAAATAATACACTTTTTAAAAGGCAATTTTTTTCAGTAATGAAAAAGAACTGATGAGAGTATCGATAAAGAGCTGAACCAATAAGGTGTATTAATAAGAGTATATCAATAAAATTATACCCATCCCAACCAACGAGCAACCTTCTGGTTTACGGACTGAAGCCAGGCCAGAAATGCCTAAAATCACAATTCATGGTCAAAGGTTGAAGCTTAGCAGGGCTGTAACTAGGGCCATGCTCTGAGTTGGGTGAAGTAATATTAGTTATGGGGAAAAATGTGAGCTTCAGATTCAAGCCCTTTTTTGTTATTGTGTAGCAGATTACTTTTATTAACAGTCGGAGGGGACGACAAACAAAATTACTCAAGCAAAATATTTGAAGGGGACACAAATAATCCAGCCTAAATTGTACATGTACGTGTACACAGAGGAGAGCATTGCTGCTGTTATTATTGGAACACATGCCGTGATGTAACTAAATAACTTTTTGTACTTTTCTCTGTCTTTTTATCTGGCCAACAACACAAAGGTTGATAGGTTCACCATCGCTGATATTATCCTAATGATCTGGCATCCTCCACACATGGTATTTCAGGTTTCGTCTGGGACAGAGGACGTCTCTTACATATTCACCTGCAGCTCATCTGCCATTTAACATCAAACTGAGCAAAACCCAACCCAGCAAACACATTAGCCCAAGATCAGTTCACACAGGCTTGTTTCACTTGAGGGATTTTAGAGGCAGGCAGTGGTTTACTGGATTTCACAAGATAGAAGCTGAAGTCAGGTCAGTGAAAGTCCAACAAAAAGAAATGTGTGCAACAGAAAATGTATTGTCTCTGTCTCCCAGCTCTCGTCTTAGTTTTCCTCTCCTGTTGTCTTCTTCAGTAGGCTAGTGGTGCAACGACCGGTCATTCCTCATGTCCCCGGCTAACTGGTGGTCTTGCTTTGATATAGCTGTGTGAGAGAGAGAGGGGGAGAAAAATAGAGAGATGTTCCTCACTCCTGATTATCGAACTATTTGCTAATCAAAACGTATCTCTACCAATGTAGAGCAACACCTCACACAATACGTGGAAATATAAGTAAAGCAGTAGCTGTAAGCAAAACAATACTGACTTAAAAAGGTTGTGTTGATGAACACAAAGATCTTTGTGTAACACTGAGATATTGAAATTCACATCTGGATACATTCACTGCACGCACGACAGCCGTTCTGTGCCAGTTACGTTTAATAAAATACGATGGAGGTAATATAGGCTACTATCAGACTATGAGGCAAATTGACGAGATAAAAACTCTGTGAGCTCCTCCATTTTAATAAACCCACAAAACATTTGACTATGTACCTGGGAGCCTATAACGTTATCAAAAACCTCCTGTTTAACCTTCAGCGGACAGTTAAAAATGAAAATACTCTGAGCAGCGAAGATGACAAACACAACAGAGGCAACGATCGCGTTTAAAGAAAACACAAACCTAAAGTTAAGACCACAGCTTCCACCCCAACGCAGAGAGAGAGAGAGAGAGAGAGAGAGAGAGAGAGAGAGAGAGATAACGATGTTAACGACAAGTTATTTAATATAGGCCATGAACAGAGCTCATCACCCCCCCATTATAGACATTATCTGACATTTGAAGTTCCTCAGTTAAAGTAAACAGTTATCAACAATTCTTTTAACATTTCATCCCTCTACAACTCACTGTTGTCTATTATATTATAATGATAATTATAGGTTGATTATATTTCATCTCCGTCTGGGAAAACCAAATGAAATTAAATGATAGAGTTGGAGGAAACATGTAAACAGATAGGAAGGCTGTGAAAGATAAAGATTGCCGAACGCAGAGTTTACACTAAATGATTCAGAGCTGCCAGAGACAGACAGATGTTCACTGTGAACAGGTAGAACGGGTCTGCAGGTCAGGTGTCCTTAGGCTGAACCCCAGATTGCTTTATTTAGATGACTGATTTTTTTAAAGTGTACAGGTGAAAGGCTGAAGTCAGGTCAATGAAAGTCCCAGTTCTGCACTGGGCGAATGTGTTTCCAGTTTGTGGAGTAAGATGTCAAACTCTTTATTCTGGGCTTCAACGGAGAGGTGGATCTGTCTCAGCCATCCAGTAGCTGGTTTTGTACCTTTTCCAGGATCATTCCTGCTCTGTGTCCTTCTACCATGGAGCCTAGATATGGGCTGTTGGTTATACGTCTGCTTCTCAGGTTAAATCATACATAGTTTCCGTAGGCTGCAATTTTCCTGGCTCTCCTTTTCACACTCGTGTACTGTTACGTCCTCATGTGGCTCAAGCCCAGAAGAAGGAGAGGAGGAACAATTTAAAATGAAAACCGGCCTTAAAGAAACAAGGAAGAGCTTATGTGCAAGCAAATTAAGGAAATTTATTTCATTTAAAGTTAAATACTCACAAACAACACTGGTGCACAACTAAAAACTACTCTCTTAAAAAAGAGAAAGTGGTTTAAATGAGGTTACTTAGCAGACGACCTACTGAACTGAACACACACGCAGCTTCACTGAAGAACAAACACCCTTCCTCCACAGAGCGAGTACATCATGAGCACACACCCCAACACATGCAGCACTGCAAACAGTTCCCAAACTGCAGTCCGACCCGCTGGCCACCCGCTGGTCCACCGTCTCCACACGCTGACTGGCCCTCGGACACTCCTGTCCAGGCTTTAGACTCCACCCTGATTGCAGACGAAAGGAAAGTGACCGGACCTGGATGTAGATACTAGAAGATGTTTCGGCTGTTATCAGGGAGACGTCTTCAGTTCAGAGTCTATTTAACCTGTGGGGTCGTCAGCAAGTGATGAATTGTTGTTATTAATTGTATTCATCATTCCATTAAGTTCAGTGTTCATCATTTAAAGTATTATTTTAGAGGGTAGAAGTTAGGATCACAGTGTCAAAACTCTAAAGCTCTTGTCACCAGTTAAAGAGTTATTTTATAGTGTAAAGTTAATCTCTGAGAGCGTGCGGTCCTCTCTGTGTCTAGCTGCCAGTAACAGTAGCACATGTGTGCTCTGGGAGCAGAATGAGACAGAAAGGCTTCATCAAAAACCCCAGCAGAGGAAAATGTCCCGTCTATAACAAACAGCAAAGAGACACCAGCTTATTCCACAAAGTCAGAGTTTTGGTTAAAATAGCGTGATCAGCAGAGGGCATGCCGGACTCAGAGAGGAGGAGCAGCAAGTAGCAAGTTAGACATCAGGCAAGAAACAGTCATCAGTGATTACCCTTAATCAATATTAATAATCATTTTAATCAGTTTTATTATCTTTAATCAGTTACTTTAATCAATAACTAATCATTCTTATATCATCATTTTTAACCATTTTATTAGTATTAATCATTAATCATATGTGCTTCGGTTTTTACTTCTAAGTCATGGACACAGAAACAAGCTCACTGTTAGATTCTTGAGTGGGAGGAATGACTGCAGGAAGAGGCTGCAGGTGTTTCGCCTTGTCCAGCTGTCATCTACTGTAGATTATGACCACAGGAGAGGCTGCAGGTGTGTAAGATCTGCCGACACTGTGACAGTGCATGCTTTGTTCTACTGTTATGTTGTGATTAATATTAATATTAAGACTACATGCTTAATTACTGATTAAGAGGTT
Organism: Micropterus dolomieu; assembly: GCF_021292245.1. NCBI lineage: Eukaryota > Metazoa > Chordata > Actinopteri > Centrarchiformes > Centrarchidae > Micropterus > Micropterus dolomieu. Next base: position 564,179 of record NC_060160.1, on the reverse strand, counting down.
TGGGCCTCTGGTTATTATAGCCAGTGTGAACTTTGAGTGAACCTGCTGAAGGAATTCTTGCTTTGCAAAAACACGACAGACAGATAATAAGCAGAAAGCAGAACATCAAGAATGCTGTAAGAAACCAAGCATTAATGAAAAATGCAACTTTACTTATGTTATTATATTATTATTATTAATTGCTTAAAAAATACAATTGTGTGTCAAATTAAGCACAGTAACCTTTAAAAAAGACGGTGAGACTGAAGTTAAAATGTAAATGATGAACTTCTTATCCAGTAGTATAAAGATGTAGAAAGTCAACAATACAGTAATAAATGACAGCTGGAGAACAGAGGAGAAGAAGTTCATCATGAGGAGAGGAGGGCAAACCAGCCCAGAAGAGATGTATATAAGGCTGCAGACCGTAGGAGGGACTTCATCCTCCGGCCTGCTGGATGTTGGACGGGTTTATCTGTCCTGTTTTGGAATAAACTCTTTTTGCACCGACTCTTGACCGTCTCCAGAGAAGTTCTTGTCTGCAAGTTTTTTGACTGTTGTGGGGATTTAATAGAGTATTTTTTGACCAAGTTTTATTAAGTTGGTGAAGGTGGGGACCAGGCTTCACTGGCCCAGCCTGGTCGTACATCTGACCCGACACAAGGTGATGGACACCTCTTAGTTTGAAAATCTTCAACCACGTCCAACTGCCTTTGATTTTAACCTTCCTTGGATAACTATGACCTGCATGACAGAGAATCTTCACAGACAGTTACTGTTGTTCTGAGATGTGCACTTTAGTTGCATTAGTGTGTTTTGGATGTGGGAAATTTAAATAAACTAATACTGGGTGTTCAAAGGAAGCTCACACCTTTTAGCACATTTTCCCAGATGACGTTCTAGAGTGAAAAGCCACCTAATGACTTTCTCTTTCAGGTTTCAAGAGAATCATTGGAGTGAAGAATGTGGAACTACAGAGCGTCTGTGAAACTGATGGCAGTAAATGTGTTGTGGGGACAGCCCAGCTGACGGTGAGTGTCCTGGTTTTACTTTTTTTTCTCACTTTATTTCACCCATTGTTTTGCTCTGCCTGCCTCCCTGTGTTCTCCTCTTCTCTCCCTCGGCTCCTGAGCCCAGCCAACTACCTACACCTGCACCTCATCAGCCACCTCGTCAGCCTGCCACACCTGCCAGTAATCAACCTCATCCCAGCCTGTATTTCAACCCCGGTTCTCCACTCCATCCTCGCTTGATCGTCGTTGCTCCTTACCCGGTGCCACCTCTACGTCCAGGCTCTCATGTTCCTTGTTTTTTCTCATCGTCCCTGCATTTTGTCGCTCCAGTCTCTAACCCTGTCTTTCTGTCTGTTTTCCCTCCCAGGT
>NC_060160.1:552220-562718 GCF_021292245.1 Micropterus dolomieu | reverse complement strand
TATTTCAACCCCGGTTCTCCACTCCATCCTCGCTTGATCGTCGTTGCTCCTTACCCGGTGCCACCTCTACGTCCAGGCTCTCATGTTCCTTGTTTTTTCTCATCGTCCCTGCATTTTGTCGCTCCAGTCTCTAACCCTGTCTTTCTGTCTGTTTTCCCTCCCAGGTTCACTCACCCTCGTCATCCGTTCAGTCGGCTGGGCTCATCCTCCGGTCCTCACCTCTCGGGCTTCCTCCACGGCGCCCTCCCGGCTCCTCCCTGCTCCTCGCCTCACCACCCGTGCCTCGCCCGCTCCTTGGTCCTCCGTGCCCGCGTCCCCTGGCGTCCACCTCTCCTCCCTCACCTCTTCCTTAGCCCCCCCGTGAACCCTCAATAAAACCTCCTTCACTCTGAGTGCTGCGTTTGGGTCCTTTCTGTCCCGTCCCCTAACAAAATGGTCAACGGCGGTCCCGCTGTGGTGGCTCACTGATCCGTAAGCAGTGGATTCTGACTGCAGCTCACTGCTGGGAGGATGTAAAATAATGTACATTAAAAACTAATAACAATCTGAAAGCCCTGAAGCGGTGATCAGCAATGACTTGATGTTAAGCTGTAGCTTTAGCCCTAAATGAAGATCGCCTGTTCAGCAATGTTCATGTTAGTTTATGTTAATGTTCAGTACAATATTAAAATGATTAACCACTTCCTCCTCTTAAAAACTACAGTGAGCTGCTGTTTTAGGAGATTATTTAGCTCTTTTAATCAAACTCTATATCTTTGTGACCTGATGTGAGCTTGAGACTCAGACTATTTAGAATTGTATACAAGTGTAATAAAAACATTCAGAGTTCTGCTCTCGTGTACATTTATAGAACATTTAAATGTGATAACTTGTATGCTGGATAATCCTGAACCAATAAAACGTCCGGCGTCGTCTGTGCAGCAGCACCTGAACAGGTGGTGGAAGCAGGAAAATCTCTATCGTCTTCTCGCATTCCTGATTAAATCTCCTGTTTTCTGATTAACTGCATCACTTGTGGAAAACAGAAGCCCACTGTTTGGCCTCTGAGTCTGTTTGGGCTCCAAAGAAACCTCCGGACTTTCCGTCAGAATCTAACAGAGCTTCCACCTGCTGCTCATTAACAGACAGACCAATAAAGATGAAGAACAAAGAGATGAAGTTGGTTCTTCTTTGATTAAAGGCCACTTTATTATGGAATAAAGAGCACGGCAGCAAAATATGGGCTGGAATCTTAAAGCTGCCTGAAGTCCAGAGGAAGAGGTGAACACGAACCTCCTGAAGGACTTTATCACACAGCTGGAAACTCCAGACGGTCTGAATCTGAACCCCTTCATTTAATTGTGGTGCTATACTGATGCAGTTCTTTGAGAAAGTGTCCAAAGTTTGGTTTGGAGTCTGTCCATTTTTTCTTGTGTATGTGGAATTTACCAACTGTACAAAAAAATTACGTCTTTTTCCTTCTCGTTTCTTTCAAAACATATAAAAACGTCCTTTTCCTGAAGTTGAAACGTTTGTCCAGTTTTCCACCAAAACATTCTGCAGTGTATAAATTAATAAAATAAATGACAAATAGTTTCTTCATGGAATTGACAGAAAGTGCAAGAAAACTCAATATTCAATCTAAATCTCTCAAACGTTTTTTTTAACCGGATATATACGATGTAATTTCTTAAAGGAAACCTCTTTTACTTTGTTGTTAAGACAGAATTTATCTACAATAAGTCACATTTTCTGCCAATTAATTCCAGAGGAGTCTGTCTGGAGACAGAGTTAATTCCTTGTTTGCAGTTCCTGATATATTTATTTCAACATTTATTTGTAGTAATGTCAATTTCTCCAAGGAATAAACTACTATTACATGGTTGGATCCTTGAGACCTCACTGACCGAACCTCTAAGAAGTTGCAGCACAACATCAGAAACCACTGGATATTCTTTTGGAGTAACCGTTAAACATGTTAGTAACTGCCCTTCAGCACCGACGAGCTGTTTAACTAATACAACACCTTTGGCAACCCATGTTTCATAATATAGTAAATTATTTTTATATTGAATATTCTTGTTGTTCCAAATGTAGTAATTAGTTGGTGAAAAATTATGCTTGTAATTTGACTTCCAGGCCAGCAGAGCTTGTTTATGAAAATTTTAAAATTTTACAGGTAATTTATCAGTTTTATAGTCACATTTTAATACAAATTCAATTCCACCCATTAAGTTAAATATATTTTTAGGGAAGGTGTTCCAAATATTATCTTTTTCTGTAATTAACTTAATTAGCCATTTAATTTTGAAAGTATTGTTTAAAGTTTCAAAACTTAAGACCTCCAGACCTCCATTTCTTTTTGTGTTACATAAGATATCTTTCTTTAAATAATGATATTTATTCCTCCATATGAAATTAAATAGGATTGCATCTAATTTTTTGTATATTACTTCCGGCATTTCCAACAATAAGGAGACAGACAGATCTGGATGTTCCCTCAGCTTTAGAAAGTAGAACTAGCCGTTATTACCAATTATAGGGCTGAAGTTTTGTTTACTACAGAGTTTCTCATTCCTGTCTATAACTACACCTTGGTATGTAACGGTGTTCCTCACAGGTATACCGTCTACTTCTGATTGGTCACATTCTTTAAGTGGTAATAATACAGATTTGTTCAGGTTCATTTTTAAGCCTGAAATAATAGAAAAATCCTCCATTAAACTAATGACTTTGATCACTTCCTCTTTATTTGACAGAAAAATAGTCGAATCATCTGCCAGTTGAGATCATTTAAATTCTCTATTTAAGGTCACTGTACCTTGAAACTGTACGGCCATAATTTGTGTTACCAGAAGGAACAGAAAGGGGTTGAGGGGACGACCTCGTCTTATCACCAATATCAAATCTAGGGGCCGTGTTTTAACTGAGCTGTTGCACCTTTTATAAAGTGTTTTGGCAGCATTTAGAAATTGGTTTCCAAATCCAAAGCATTCAATGACTTTAAACATAAACTGATGGCTTATTGTGTCAAATGCTTTATAAAAGTCAACAAATAAAAAATAAAACTATTGTCCACTATATATTCATTATAATCAATCATATCTAGAATTAACTGCATGTTGTTGCATATATTTCTTCCAGGTATGAATCCAGATTGTTCTTCATCGATAATATTATCCAATCCTGATTTTAATCTTTTTGCAAAGATCAAAGCAAATATCTTGGCATCATTATTTAATAGACTAATTGGCCTCAAATTCTCAATATTTAATTTATCTTTTTCTGGTTTGGGGATCAATTTAATCAGACCTTGACGCAGATTAAGTGGTAGCTCCTTTTTCTCTGGCTTCTTCAAATACAGACACTAAAAATGGGGCAACAGTCTTATTAAAGACTTTATAAAATTCACTTTTTAGATTTATTTTCTTTAAGAGAGTCAATACATTTTTGTTAAACTAATTTTCTGGTCACAGACTGATTAAAAACTGTCATCAATGCCCTTAATGCTTTTTTCTATGTCTTTAAGAAACAAATCTATATTGCCTTCATTTTCAGAATCGGTATCGTATAACGTCTGATAGAAATTGGCTACATATTGCGAAATTGTTCTTTCATCTTCACATTCGATTGTTCATAGTTTCTTTTATCTAGATTAAAAAAGTATTTAGTGCATTTTTCACCCTGTTCTAGCCACTTTCTTCTGGATCTGACGAAGACGCCTTTTCTTCATATATTTAGTCCAATTCAAGTTGTAGAGATGACGGTTCTTTCAGTTCTTCTCCAGATAAATGTACTTTCTCTAATAATCTTATCATATTTGTAATTATCCGGGTCTCTTTCTTTACTTGCTTTAGCAAACCGTTTCCCAATTCATATTTCATAAATTCCCAGCATTTTCCAAACTCGTTCAATAAATTTGCTCGTCTCCAGTATTTGTCAATAAGTTTTTGGGCTTCTTTTTTAAATTCCTTATTTTCTAATAGTGTTTTATTTAATTTCCAATAGTCCTTATTAGAGTTACCTCATATTTACTATAATCATAATAGCCATAAAATCTGTAAAAACAGAGGGTTCTATTCTCACTACGTCCACCTTGTCTTCTACATCTGAGGAGATCAACCAGAAGTCTGTGTGTGATTGTTGTATATATTCTTTGGTTCAAGTGTCTATTTCTCCAGATATCAATAAGATCCATCGTACCACATATGTTTCCTAATTCACTCATTACTTTATCTTTAGGAGGCTATCAATCCATGTTTTCATCCATCACTGTATTAAAGTCTCCTCCCCATAAAACTTTAGCTGAGGGGAACTGTAATAACAGCTGATTAATTTTATTCTCTATTGCTGAAAATATAATTGTGCTGTCTTGTTTGTTATTGGAGGCATAAATATTTATAATAAGAAATTGAGATTGGTCTGTATCTACTAGGAGAATTATCCATCTACCATTAACATCTGTTACGTGGCTGATAATATGACCATTAAACTTTCCCTGTAGTGCAGCGACCCCTGCTGACCTGTTCCTACCAGATGAAAACCACACATCTTTCACCCACTGGCTCCAAAATGATACATCTGTTTCTACAGCGTGAGTTTCTTGGATAAAATAAAAATCAGCACCTTTGTCTCTTTATCTGGTTTCTAATACCCCTGGCATTTACAGATAAAATAGAAATTGACGTTGTTGAACATGAACAGATAACAGATAATTTCTGCTTCTGAGTGGAGTCTGCAGGCTACATCTCAGCTGCACGATGATTCAAAGAGAGGATGTGATCATGGAGGAGACTGTGTCGCTGCAAAATGACAATAAAATGTCCCAAAAAATGTTTTCATTTTTTAATTTAAAGTCATCTTTAATGCATAAAGGGGGTTACAATTCAGATGTGACTTATAAAGATATACAGAACAGTATACAAATACATATATAAAACACAGCCGCCTACAGGTCATTACAAAGAGAGAGAGGACCACATGTTGACAGTTTTAACTGCCTTTCTGTTGTTGGAGCCAGAAATCAGATTAATATAAAGCACAACTTTGTGGAAAAAAAGTATAAAATTAGGTTTTTTAGCGCTGGATTTGCATTTATGAATGTGAAATTTTGCCAAAAGAATTAATCATTTTATAATGAAGTACAACTTTTCTTCACTTTGACTTCTATAAAAGCAAAATACAACATTCTTCCACAGTAAGGCAAAGTCTTTATAGATGAGGTCAATGATTAATCTGCTGAGGTTTTGCCAAAATGTTCTGTTGTGTGAGCAAAACCAAAAGAGGTGCAAAACAGTTTCTGGGCGGTCTTCACAAAAAGAACAGTTTGTATTGATGTCTCTTTAATTTAACCATGTAATGATTTGCAGGGTAATATCTGTGACTTCTTCTGAACGACACTTTCACCTTGTTTACTTTCAAGTATCTGTGAGGAATCATCCAAACCTTTTTCCAGTCAGTGTCATTTACAAATCGGTTCCAGTAAAATTAAACATTTGTCATAGAAACTATTTCTTTCTGAAATAAAGCACGGATGTTCTTATTATTTTTAGGAAGTTGGGAAAAACAGATTGTACCTACTGGTGATTCAGCCACATCGGGGAGGGAGACAGAAGCAGGTGGAAGTCTGCCAGAATATCTAAAAAGCATGATGGTGCCTGATGGGATGGCGTCAAATACGTAAGCCGTCCAGATCTTCATGTTGCAAACATAGCGGAATAGAAACGCGATCGATGGTACGAAGCTGTGTGACAGGTTAATCTGGGCGCTCAGCTGCAGCGAACAGCGTCTCTGCGCTCCAACACCTCAGCCTGTTTCCCTATGAAAGGAAGAACACATTTAAACCGACATGTATTTATTGCTGCTCTCACTAATATGTATCATCAGATGTAGATCTGTATTTGATGCTCTGTTGATGCTTGTATTGTTGTTCCTCAAATGAAAGTCACTTTGCATAAAAGCGTCTGCCAAATGAGTAAAATGTAAATGGAACTTCCATTCAGACTTTTTAAAAATCTTGCATAATGCAAATCAGTCACTGTGCACAGTGAATACAGTAAAAGTTTTATTACAGTAGGCTACTAACTTTTGTGTCTCCATTCATTTTTAAAAAGTGGATATTTACAAAATGATCGATACATGTTGTTGTTTTGCATGTGTGTTCATTTTTACTGATTTTACAGATTGATAGTCCAGCAGGGTTCTAGTTACGGTCCATAAGGAGGTCTGAGCTCTTAATCGTGCATCTGTGGGGTTCAGTAATTCATTTACCAACAACCATTATTTTTAATCATATATGTACATTACATTAATAAGATAAACACACTAAAATAAACACGTTTTCCAAACAAACTACGCTGCACACCACAATAATTAATATGATACCATAAAGGGCGGATGCGCGTCTCTCCTTGAGCAGCAGTCTTTGTTGGTTTGTTTCAGGCTTTTGAAACTTGAACTTTGTTGCCGTATCACACACATCAGCCCACTACTCGCCTCAGATGTGTGTGATACGGCAACAAAGTTCAAGTTTCAAAAGCGAGAGAAAGTGTTGACCACGCAAAGAAGTCTCTGTCCAGGCTTCTATTATTTATTTATTTATTTATTAATCTCCGCCGGTAACGTCCGTTATACTACAGACCCCCACCAAGCTCAAATTGTAGTCCAGTTCATACAGTTGTCCGTTTTTTCCTATTAAATTCAGCTGATAGCAGTAAAATGCTATTTTATATTACTCTTTAAAGGGAAATTATGAATGAGAAGTATGTGTGGGTTTTTTTTTAAGACTGGAAGAGAGGCTAAGTTACACTCTTAATCAACAACAATGTTTTTCTGTGGATGGATGTGGCTGCTGGATCGACGGAGTTTACATCCTGTTTTGACAGAATAAATAAATATTGCCTGTAAAAAAAGATCCTGTGACTAGTTGAATGATTGAAGCGATGCACAGTCTGCTTTGTTGCTACACTTGCACGTTAACTGCTAAGTAGAATAGGCTCAAATTAAGGAATTAGCCTGCTAGTTTCCTATTACAATGTTGACTAAATAATTAAATATAAATCAACAACAAAAACCCTCCCCCTATGTCTACGTGATAAAATTTTTTTATGCGTTTCCTTTTAAATCGCATGCTTTTATTTTGTAGTTTTTGCATGTATTTCATGTCCTGACCGGTCTGCAGTTGGACCCTCTTGTAACGTTGTTCACTAGTCCTGTTTCCATCAGGTGTGGCGCACAAGAAAACTACACAAGCACCAATCACAGGAAAGTTTGTTCTGATGACTGATCAGTGTTTTAAAAGCTGTTTTCAGGGTTACACATGTTCAAAACATCTGGTTCAATATTTTAAAATGCAAAGAGAAGGAGCTCACATGCAGTATAAATATTAGGGGTGGGAATCTCTGGGCACCTCACGATTCGATTTAATTTGCGCTTTAAAATCCAAAAGAAGAAGAAAAAGACTAGTTTGCATCCCTAATTATTTTATTAACATCAGCTAGGGCTGGGCAATACGGCCAAAAATGTTATTACAATAAAAGTTTCATATCTTTCAATATCGATAATTATCACGGTAAGGATCAAATTGTTATTTCCTTTGAGTTTAAAGGCTGATTTTTGCTCCTGAGTAAAAGTTGAAGAAACTTGATGGTTAATTGTGGTTTAAACTTTTCTTAATGGTCAGAACATGACAAACACTTGAGTGGATCACTTCACAAATCTGAGGTAGAACATTCAAAACAATTATGATAAATTCTTTGTCAACAAATATGCATGAGTAAAACCTTTTTTCAGTCCTTTTTCTTCAACAGAATAAACATCTTTAAAAAAAGTAACTTAAGCTAAAAAAACAAGCTGCTGAGTACTGCATTATATTCTTTCTATTATATTCTTTGAATTTTCACCTGAATCACAAGACAATTCTACCATAAATTGGTGTAGAAAATGTCTCCAGAATGCAGGAAATTAACTGTTAGTTAATTAAGTGCTCAAAAATTTCTAGGGGACGACCCCCAGACCCCCCATTTGTATATTTGTACAGTATTGAATATTTCTTCAAAATAGTGTTAAAATATCTTGTTCTCGTGACCCAATATAGGGAATCGTGCATGTGAGCCACACCCCTAATCTGAACTCCTATGTCCCCACCACTTTTCAACATAAAGTGACGTCCTTGATTCATTTTATGTTATCAGAGTACAAAAACACCCCAAAAAGCTATAGTGTGTTAAATACGAATGTATTAAATTTAGGCAAGTTCGTAAATACTATTTTTCTCGGGCTTCAAATTCATTCAGATTTCCATTATATGGCATTGAAGTTGGTATTAAATTTCATCCTAAATGGTATTAAAAAGGTCTTAAAAAGTCTTAAATTTAACTTTGAGAATCCTGGGTGTACCTTGCAGTTAATTACGGTTTTGGAAAAACAAAATGAAATGACTGCTTTATTGGTTCAGCAACAATCTCTTTCATTTCTGCCTAAAAGAGACATTCAGGTTTTTGATGGTGATCCTTTGCAATATCACACCTTCATGAGGGCTTTTGAACACAGCATCGAAGACAATGCTGATAATCCTAAAGACTGCTTGTACTTCCTTGAACAGCATACCAGGGGCCGGCAAGGGAGTTTGTCAGAAGCATAGACTGTGTATAAGAAATGGACGTAGTCATCGTTACGTCACCCGTTGGTTGTGGACTGCCGTTTTAATAATATTAATTATTAAATTAATTATTATAATAAAATTTTATTTAAGGCGCCTTTCTCGGCACTCAAGGACACCGTACAGGGATGCAAAGACATTTAAAAGCAGCAAAACTAAGAACATTAAAACAAGCTAAAAGCAAAGAATTTACATCAAATGAGGTAGGCAGTTTTAAACAGATGTGTTATGAGTTGCGATTTAAAATGGGAGAATGAATCGATGTTTCTAAGTTGGGGTGGTAAAGAGTTTCAGAGACGAGGGGCGATGGTGAGACGAGCAGGGGGGACAGACAGGTGTATGGAGGAAGAGGATCTAAGGGAGCGGGTGGAAGTTGGACCCTGCAGGAGATCAGACAAATACGGAGGGGCAAGGTTGTGGATGGCCTTGAATGTTAACAGAAGGACTTTGAATTGGATACGGGACACGACCGGCAGCAAGTGAAGCTGTTGGAGAACAGGAGTGATACAGTCAGTGAGGGAGGTGGGGGGGAGAGAGGACGATGGTCGAGAGGTAGAGCTGGGTGTCATCAGCATAATAGTGGAATTGAATATTAAATTTGCAGAAGATATTGCCCAGAAGAAGGAGATAAATGATGAAAAGTAAGGGTCCCTCCCACGTCACACCTGAAGTGACGTGGGAGGGACAGGATTTAAAAGACTTAAGTTGAACGAACTGAGTGTGGCCTGAAAGATAAGATGTGAACCAGTCTAACGGAGTGTGAGTGATGCCGATAGAAGATAACCTGTTGAGGAGAACAGAGTGACAGATGGTATCAAAGGCTGCACTCAGGTCGAGGAGGATGAGAATGGTAAGTAGTACAGAATCAGCTGCCACAAAGAGGTCATTGGTGATTTTGATAAGTGCTGTTTCAGTGCTATGAAGTGGACGGAATCCAGACTGGAACTGGAACTGTTCATACAGGTTATTGTGGGATAGATGAAGATGGAGTTGAGAGGCAACTGTTTTTTCAAGAATTTTGGAAATGAATGGTAAATTGAACAGGCCGCGACCTTTGATGCTATCTCTTATTCATTAGAAATTGTGAAGTATGGTAAAAATTAATACAAAATAATTAATATAGAGGTGGCGATGGTGCAGTGGATTAGACACTTGTCTTTGATTCCCACTGCGACACATCCACCGAATAACTTATTGGCATGGGTCCTGCTTTACCATCCGTATGCAATAATAGAGCCGCTGCCAGTTTGATTTTTTGGCCTTTGCCAATCACGTACCTGATTATACTAAACCCCCAAAAACCAGGGAACTAGAAAGTAAAAACACAAAGCAGACAGAATCGTGACACCATGTGACAACAAGGAACCGTATGGGAACGTTCTGAATAAGTATGTAACAAAACGTTCTCATATGGCCAACAAAGGACCACATGGGAACGTTCTGCTTATGTCCCAAATGTCCTCTTTGTAATGTTGCTATGTGACCATAAAATAACAAATATGGAACGTCCCCCTAAAATAATTTTGGGAACGCTGATCTGCAGCACTTTCATAACGAAGAGAGGAAGTTTCAGGAACATCTGTATTAAAAGTTTGGGACGTTCGTCATCTTTAATTCAATTCAATTCAATTCAATTTTATTTATATAGCGCCAAATCACAACAACAGTTATCTCACAGCGCTTTTCATAAAAGAGCAGGTCTAGACCGTACTCTGTGATGATATTTACAGAAGCCCAACAGTTCCCACCAAGAGCAAGCACTAGGCGACAGAGGCAAGGAAAAACTTCCTTTTAAGAGGCAGAAACCTCGAGCAGAACCATGGCTCAGGGTGGGCGGCCATCTGCCTCGACCGGTTGGGG
>NC_060160.1:544513-552120 GCF_021292245.1 Micropterus dolomieu | reverse complement strand
ACAAATGCATGGACTAGTTTTTCTGCGTCATTTTTAGACAGGATGTTCCTGATTTTCGCAATATTACGTAGGTGAAAAAAGGCGGTCCTTGAAATTTGCTTAATGTGGGACTTAAACGACATGTCCTGATCAAAGATAACTCCAAGATTCCTCACAGTGATGCTGGAGGCCAAGGCGATGCCATCCAGGGAAACTATATCTTTAGATAATGCGTCACGGAGGTGCTTAGGCCCCAGAGCAATAACTTCAGTTTTATCTGAGTTTAACATAAGAAAATTACAGCTCATCCAGGTTTTAACATCCTGAAGGCACATTTGAAGTTTAGCTAACTGATGAGTTTCATCTGGCTTGATCGATAGATATAACTGAGTATCATCTGCATAACAATGAAAGCTTATGGAATGTTTCCTGATAATATTGCCTAAAGGAAGCATATATAAAGTGAAGAGGATTGGTCCAAGGACAGAACTGTGGTGTGGCTCAAGCTTGAACCACAATGAATCGTACATTTCTCATGATGCATCTCGATAATGTGGTGATAGATGATTAAGAAAATTTCATGGGGGCATCTGTGATGATCAATCAGATTCCTACAGACGGTACGGTCTAGACCTGCTCTTTTATGAAAAGTGCTGTGAGATAACTGTTGTTGTGATTTGGCTCTATATAAATAAAATTGAATTGAAAATTGAATTGAATACAGAAGTCTGTGGTGCCCCAGGCCCCACTGTGGACACACCCCTGCAGTTGGTTGTCACAGTCGGTAATGCATTAGTCAAACTTCAGCATTGTGTTCCACAGACGTGTTCTAAAAGTAATTTAAATAGCTTCCTCCACCTGACATCTCACTTACTGTCTTTCTCTCTGTTGCCATAGGAACAGAGAGGAAGAGATGAACTCAAACGTCACCGCTGCCAGCACTGTGACAAATCCTTCACAAGATCTTCCGCTTTAAAGATTCATCAGAGAGTTCACACTGGAGAGAAACCGTACAGCTGTGACTAGTGTGGGAAAACTTTCACTACATCAGGTGCACTAAAAATCCACCAACGTATTCACACTGGAGAGAAACCGTACAGCTGTGACCAGTGTGGGAAAACTTTCAATCAGTCAGGTGAACTAAAAATCCACCAACGTGTTCACACTGGAGAGAAATCGTACTGGTGTGACCAATGTGGGAAAACTTTCACTCAGTCAGGTACCCTAGAAGTCCACAAACGTATTCACACTGGAGAGAAACCATACAGCTGTGACCAGTGTGGGAAAACTTTCATTGCGTCACGTAAGCTAAAAATTCACCGACGTGTTCACACTGGAGAGAAACCGTACTGGTGTGACCAATGTGGGAAAACTTTCACTACATCAGGTGAACAACAAATCCATCAACGTATTCACACTGGAGAGAAACCGTACTGGTGTGACCAGTGTGGGAAAACTTTCATTAGATCAGGTAAACTGAAACTCCACGAACGTATTCATACGGGAGAGAAACCGTACAGCTGTGACCAGTGTGGGAAAACTTTCACTACATCAGCTGAACTAAAAATTCACCGACGTGTTCACACTGGAGAGAAACCATACTGGTGTGATCAGTGTGGGAAAACTTTCACTCAGTCAGGTACCCTAGAAGTCCACAAACGTATTCACACTGGAGAGAAACCGTACAGCTGTGACCAGTGTGGCAAAGCTTTCATTGAGTCAAGTAAGCTAAAAATTCACCGACGTGTTCACACTGGAGAGAAACCGTACTGGTGTGACCAATGTGGGAAAACTTTCACTCAGTCAGGTGCCCTAGAAGTCCACAAACGTGTTCACACTGGAGAGAAACCGTACAGTTTTGAACAACATGGGAAAACCTCTGCTCACAGTAGTCACCTTAAAGTCCACCAACACAGTCACGCTGCTTTGTTGTGAACATTTTTCAGAGAAATGTTAGCTGTTTCCTCCTGCCTCCTCCTCCTGTAGCTTCTCTACAAACTGACAAATAAACAACAGTAACTTCATATTTTTTGGCAGCATGTATGTTATCGTGGCTGCGACTACATACTGTCCTGCGCTTCCTCCTCCCAATCGTGCTGTCGTCACACACTTGTTGTTATTGTTATCTTGTTACAGTTTCCTTAGTGGAATTTCCTTAAAATATCTATCTATCTAAATTTGCAGTTAGTGTTTTGTTGAGACTGAAAGCAAAGCAAAATCTAGTTGATGCAAAGAGACACAGATTCGCTCATGTTGGCGCCAGCTGAGGGGAAGAAATTTAATCTTAAATAAAAGGTTCTCTTTGATTCTTCAAGACCACCATGTTTCCAATCTGGAGAAGCAGGCACCTGTTGCAGTTCCATAATGGCAGAGGTTTACAGGTGCACACAGTTAAACACTGGTCCTTAAACCCCAGTAAAATTAGTTTTAGCTGGCTCATCCCACCAGGTCAGGTTTGGTCATCCAAAATTCTTTAATAATTTTTTTTTTAAAGAGTTCATCTCAAGACAAACTTTAACTGAATCTAAACGTGCTCCCTCTGGACCTGTGGACTGAACCCTGAAGATTTACCATCATCACGTCAGCTCTGTGAGAACGCCGGACTTAAATACAGTTTTAGCTTTTAATGTGAACTTTGCACATTTTTATATTCATGGAATCAACAGTGTTGCACTATAATCTGAAAAGTAAGGAGGTGGCAGTGTGCCAACTTGGGCTGCACGATTTGGAGAAAAAGTCATATTGCAATTATTGTGAACAATAGTGGGAGTCGCGATGCGATTATAATGAAACAAATGGTACTAGCTTAGTTATCAAGGAATGCGCAAAATACTGATTTTGAAATGTGTATTTCTCAACTTGAACAAAGTTAAACAATATTTATAACAATACCTAGTAGGCAAAACAGATGTAAAACAGAACAGGGGGAGTGTGTTGCTCTACAGGGGTGGCAGCTAGAAGCAGCAGAGATGCTCACGTCTTTGTCCAAGTCACGTCTCGAGTCTTTGAGCTAGAGTCCAAGTCACGTCTCGAGTCTTTGAGCTAGAGTCCAAGTCAAGTCTCGAGTCTTTGAGCTAGAGTCCAAGTCAAGTCTCGAGTCTTTGAGCTAGAGTCCAAGTCAAGTCTCAAGTGTCTGAGCTAGAGTCCAAGTCAAGTCTCAAGTGTCTGAGCTAGAGTCCAAGTCAAGTCTCAAGTCTCTGAGCTAGAGTCCAAGTCATGTCTTAAGTCTCTCGTGGTTATTACGAATGCTGTATCACCTGCTGCGTTCAATCCAGATTGCTAATAAAACTGCATGGCTATAAGGAATTCTGTAACAGTAACTTGTTTTTCATTTACAGAGCACAACCATGGTACCATAATGGTAATAATTAACGTGACGGCAGCCAGCGGGACGTAAATAATTACATTAATTGACCACCACAAATTTGGCAAGCAAACAAACCCTCATTCATCTTTTCATAACGAACGACAGTCGGTATTAACCTCTCGTAGGTCGTAGCTGAAGCAAGAAGCAAGCTAACGTTAGATGGCCAATGCTGAGCTGAACATGTTTAATCACCACAGGTTACTAACCTATTTTGCGTTCAGTGCTTCTTCGTTTGTATGAAGTTTTAGAGCCAAAGTTTATGATGAACAGCTCAGAAGCTGCAGCTGTTGTTGTCCTCTCACGGCCGCGCGCAGCAGATGATACGTGTTACGTAGGCAGGTTATAGGTAACGCATGGAGGGAATAACGGCACGCTCACCAGACGTTTCCTGAAAATAACCCTGGTAGTAAATGTGTCGTGTAGTTTACAGGGTGTCCGTTGATAAGTCTGTAGTTTTCCCGTCTAGAAAAGTGAAAGCTGTTAGCGCTGGCTAACATCTCTCCTGTACAGCATGTTTTATGGCTGTTATGTAACATTAGCTAAATTATTAACAAAGTCATTTTCATTTGCTCAGCTGTATGTCATTACTAACATCAAGTACAGACTGAACTGGTGTGCAGCTCTGTCCTGTACACAGACTGAACATCCTGATTATTATATTTCAGTTTTCTGAGTCTGACAGCTGGTTGTCATGTTAAGTGTTGAAGTATAAATGTAATGAGAGACCATTGAGCTGAGGTTAATGTAAATTAATGAAAAAGTTAATTTGGGACACAAACTAGTCCTTTTAAGCTAATTAGGAAATGTTTCTTTTAATGTGCATATTTAATGCTTAGTAATTGTCCAGAGATCCTGTATAGCAGAGGTCACTAATAGGCGGACCGCGGTCCGGATCCGGACCCAGCCGCCGTCCTCTCCGGACCGCCGACCTACAGCCCATTTATTATTGAGACTTACTACCCCGTGACGGAGCGTTTCTATTTTAACCCGTGCAGCTTTTCTAGCATTTACTGTACTGGTTTAGAGGACCAGGAAACTCACAGACCAATCGCATGTGCTCCAATCGTCTCATGTGACGCTGCTCAGCCAATCAAATCTGTGCATACCGATGCTTGCGAGTCGAGTCCGCGAGATTTACCAGAGACGTTTTGGAAACACACCCGAATTGAGGAGACGAAAGATAAAAGAGATTTCACATGACTTAATCAAGAATGTACAGATTTTTACATGTACATTCCTCCCACGGGCAGTTCAGAACCAGAATATCTCATAGATCTCCAATATGCTAGCTGGAGCTCACGTTTCTCACTGAACAACAGCACTTTAATTTAGTTTACTTAAATTTAGAATTTATTATTTGAATAGTTATTATTTATTATCCTTCCAGTTTGATGTGAAAACTGACTGAAATATTATTTGATTTGACAGTCCGTTGTTGACTAAAAACATGTGTTGATACAACTATAGGTTATAGTACTGAATGATAACGCAAGTTCGTCGTTTTGATGTTCCGGACCTTTGCTTCAGGAAATTTTCTCTAACTGGACCTCTTTGAAATCTAATTGAATACCCCTGCTGTATAGAAAAAAAATTATTCATCAAGATGCATCGATAATCATTTTATAATCGCATCTCAGCCCTCTGAATCGGAATCAAATTGTGAGGTGGTTAGAAAGTTAAACAAAAGTGCTTATATTTGGTCAAAGGGTCTTGTGGTTTGTGAACAAACTCCTTTTATGGAAATGCAGGGATGTTTTGCCAGCAAGACTAAAAGCTGTGCAAGAGAACTTTGTCTAAGCACGGTGGCAAGAAAAGAACAGAAAACATATGAGAGCTGTCGAAAGTTGCAGAGGTCTCGCTTGAGAGACTGACAGGCCAAAACATTTCCAGCAGAAAGAACACTGCGACCCGGCAAGACCGGTCAGCAGAGTACAGAAACCACTAGGCGTGGGGGGGGGGGATCAATATTGTATCGATACACGGAGGTCAAGTATCGATCTTACATTAAATAAATAGTATATGAGAATTTTACTTTTTTGTACTAAAATAATAAAATCAGTTGCTTTTTCAGTCCACGAGAAAAAGAGTTTTCCTTTGGGAACACAAACAAAAAAAGGTAATAAATTGCTATATGTTTAAAATCACAATGATATCGTATCATGACACAGGTATCGTGATAATATCGTATCGTGGGTCCTCTGGTGATTCCCACCCCTAGAAACCACGGCGCTCGCCAAGAGGATGCGAGTGTGTTTTGTTAGGTTGATAGAAACATATTGGTCTTTATACAAATGATTAACTAGAACTATAAACTTTCTATGTTTAATTATGTATTTGAGTTCTACACATTGACTGAGATTTCTCCTGCAGGAAAGATCTCTGTATCTGATCTAAACATTTCTGAAGCATCGTATGTAGAAAGGACCTGGACAGAGTCAGGAGAGTAAGACAAGATCCAGGGTAAAGACTGGGGGCAGCCATGCCTTTGAACACATCTCTGTATATAATCTTGAATACTAAGTCCTATTAAATGTAATGTTGTGATCTCTTCTTATGTTTAAATGTGCAGCTTGTCCCTTTCCTGTATTTCAGCCTGATCGGGGTGGGGGGGGTGGGGGGGGGTCTCAGTATATTTTCCTGCTTTTTTGCCCTTTGCCAATCACATGCATGATTAAGATTAAGTTAATTTTTATTGAAAGGAGGGACTTTGTAATTAATTGCAATTCATCTGATCACTCTACATAAAATTCTGGAGTATATGCAAATTTCCATCATAAGAATTGAGGCCACGGACTTTGTAAAAATGAACATTTGTGTCATTTTCAAAACTTTTGACCACGACTGTACGTGGCTGAGGAAGGAATGCTAGTTTCCAGGAGAGACTGGGCGTTCAGCCAAGTCTGCTCAAACACTTTGGAGAAAATTGAGTTTACACTGTAAACCCGGATAAGTAGAATCTACTTTAAAAAACCAAGGTAACTCGTTGCCTTAAAATTTTTAAGTAATGAAGTATTAGTTGACTAAGTGAAGTGGACTACGTTCAATGTACTTAAGCCCATAATGGAATGGAATATAACATTTAAGTTGAATATACTAATAACAGTTACAGTAACTGAAGATACTTAGTTTAAACAATCATTCCCCACCCATTTATTTAACTCAGCTTGTTAAGTAAGCATGACTCACTACCAATTCAACTAAATTTTATACTCTAACTGACCCAACTTAACTTTTAGTTCCTGAAACTCAAAATATGTCTTTCAATCAATAGAGTCGTGTCAACATTACGCTGATCCAATTTTTTTTTTCGGCAATAAAAGAAACAAAACCATGGCCCAATAGGCTTCTAGTGTGTTTCTTCAGTGATGGCATGAAAAGAAAAATGTGAATGTTCCTCTTTACCTCCAATCATTACAATATTCTACTGCGCCTCTTCAAATTTGGTTGAAAAACTGGCAAGAAAAAACTCAGCCCTGCTGAACACTGGCAGCTTAACATTTATACTTCAACACTTAACATTTATACTTCAACACTGAACATTTATACTTCAACACTTAACATTTATACTTCAACATTTAACATTTATACTTCAACATTTAACATTTATACTTCAACACTTAACATTTATACTTCAACACTGAACATTTATACTTCAACACTTAACATTTATACTTCAACACTTAACATTTATACTTCAACACTTAACATTTATACTTCAACACTGAACATTTATACTTCAACATTTAACATTTATACTTCAACACTTAACATTTATACTTCAACATTTAACATTTATACTTCAACATTTAACATTTATACTTCAACACTTAACATTTATACTTCAACACTTAACATTTATACTTCAACACTTAACATTTATACTTCAACACTTAACATTTATACTTCAACATTTACCATTTATACTTCAACACTTAACATTTATACTTCAACACTTAACATTTATACTTCAAAATTTAACATTTATACTTCAACACTTAACATTTATACTTCAACATTTAACATTTATACTTCAACACTTAACATTTATACTTCAACATTTAACATTTATACTTCAACATTTAACATTTATACTTCAACACTGAACATTTATACTTCAACATTTAACATTTATACTTCAACACTTAACATTTATACTTCAACATTTAACATTTATACTTCAACATTTAACATTTATACTTCAACACTTAACATTTATACTTCAACATTTAACATTTATACTTCAACATTTAACATTTATACT
>NC_060160.1:543194-544413 GCF_021292245.1 Micropterus dolomieu | reverse complement strand
AACATTTATACTTCAACATTTAACATTTATACTTCAACACTTAACATTTATACTTCAACATTTAACATTTATACTTCAACATTGAACATTTATACTTCAACACTGAACATTTATACTTCAACACTTAACATTTATACTTCAACACTTAACATTTATACTTCAACACTTAACATTTATACTTCAACATTTACCATTTATACTTCAACACTTAACATTTATACTTCAACACTTAACATTTATACTTCAACACTTAACATTTATACTTCAACACTTAACATTTATACTTCAACACTTAACATTTATACTTCAACACTTAACATTTATACTTCAACATTTAACATTTATACTTCAACACTGAACATTTATACTTCAACACTTAACATTTATACTTCAACATTTAACATTTATACTTCAACACTTAACATTTATACTTCAACACTTAACATTTATACTTCAACACTTAACATTTATACTTCAACACTTAACATTTATACTTCAACACTTAACATTTATACTTCAACACTTAACATTTATACTTCAACACTTAACATTTACAAATAACAAATGTGTCCATGGAAAAACAAAAAAGTGTGTGAGAATGAAACAGAGAACGGGAGGGTGAAAAAAATAACAGAGCAGATACCTGTATGGAGACCCCACACTCTCCCCTCCACCTCTACCTCCCTTTCACTCTCCCCTCCACCTCTACCTCCCTTTCTCTCTCCCCTCCGCCTCTACCTCCCTTTCTCTCTCCCCTCCACCTCTACCTCCCTTTCTCTCTCCCCTCCGCCTCTACCTCCCTTTCTCTCTCCCCTCCACCTCTACCTCCCTTTCTCTCTCCCCTCCGCCTCTACCTCCCTTTCTCTCTCCCCTCCACCTCTACCTCCCTTTCTCTCTCCCCTCCGCCTCTACCTCCCTTTCTCTCTCCCCTCCGCCTCTACCTCCCTTTCTCTCTCCCCTCCGCCTCTACCTCCCTTTCTCTCTCCCCTCCACCTCTACCTCCCTTTCTCTCTCCCCTCCGCCTCTACCTCCCTTTCTCTCTCCCCTCCGCCTCTACCTCCCTTTCTCTCTACCTCCCTTTCTCTCTCCCCTCCGCCTCTACCTCCCTTTCTCTCTCCCCTCCGCCTCTACCTCCCTTTCTCTCTACCTCCCTTTCTCTCTCCCCTCCGCCTCTACCTCCCTTTCTCTCTCCCCCCCTCCCCCTCCTCCCCTCCTCTCT
>NC_060160.1:536318-543094 GCF_021292245.1 Micropterus dolomieu | reverse complement strand
AAACAGCTCGGGTTCAGCTGTACATGTTGCCGACCAGCTTAGCAACATGGACTGGAGCGAGAGTTTCAGAGCGGTGAGTTATTAATCTGTAACAAAAGGATCTTTCATCCCATAGACTGTGTATAAGAAATGGACGTAGTCATGGTGACGTCACCCGTTGGTTTGTGGACTGCCGTTTTGAAGCCTTGAGTTTGGCCGATTATATCGAGTTTTTGCAACCAGGAAGTCCCCGGAAGTGACGAGAAGGTGGAGCTAACGGCCGTGTGCAGAGCTAGCTAGTTAGCTTAGCTAGGTGCATCTGTAACTCACGTTAACTGTCATTTTAACAGGCTGATAACTTTGTCTAGAGAACAACAGGCTTCAAACTAATGTACTCAGCAGAGAAAGTGAACAGCCGACTCCTGATAAGCTTTTTCAGCGGCGCTGGTTAAATTTGCACAGTGCCAAGAGTACGAGTCACTGGCCTGATTGACAGGCGGCTGGACTACAAACAAGCTGTTTTCAGTTCAGAGCAGAGTTTTCTGTGGGAGATGGGAACTCACTTTGGGCTTTTTCACTTTGCAAACATGTTACAAGCACAAAAAAGGAATATAACTCAATAAAGGAGAGGGAAAAAGACAAAAAGCAGAACACGACCTCTTTAATACCATTTAAAACAGGTTTAAAATGTGTTCTTGCCATTGTAATTTTACACTACCTGTAGCAGCTGACTGATCGTGAGCAGGTCGCTCTATGGATTAAGCTTTTGGATTAAGCCTATGGAACTCACTAAGAAGTGACAAGTGGCCGGTAGTGACCCTCTCCTGGGTTGTGTTGGTTTGAGGCCAAAGATGCTGGCCTAATGAGATTATAGACTGCAGTGGTGCAAGTAACTAACTTCATGCAGGGCTGTAACCAGGGTTTACACAAGCACAACCAAAGTTATACAATACAGTCGCACAAACTAATGATCTATAATGAATCGCATACAAAAGGGCCTGTTGGCTAAAAATACTGTTGAAGGCTTAAAACTATCTGGTTGAAGATCACACTTTGTTTCAGAGGACAGAAAATTTGGCCAAAAAGTAATTTGCGCAGTAATGTCAAAGCAAATGTGGTGGGACATTTATGTAGCAAAACCAAACAAAGTGTAGTTAAAAACTTGACAGGACAGACAGAAGAAACTGCAGCGGGAACAGATTTCAACTTTCAGCCTCTGAAATGTTTAGATGCTCTGATGGAGCTCAGGACTGATCAGGAGGACGGCTGCTTTACTCCAGTGTCTCTGTATGAACCTGGACTTTAGCACATTTTTTTATATATATATATATATATATATATATATATATACACATACATACATACATACATACATACATACATACATACATACATACATACATACATACATACCCCAGCTCGTTAGGGTAGGGCAGTAACAAGGTATTTGGGATAGAATGAAGGTGGTATGGACAACTGAATTTAGGTTTAAGCCAATTGTTTAATTAAATGACTTGTCTCACAAAAAAAAAAAAAAAAGGGAGGCTATGTAGGTACTAACAAAAAAAAAAAAAACAGAAGGAGGTAGTGTCCAAAGACAGCTCTCTACTCAAAAAACACTGAACAAAAGGAGGTCAGTACCTACATGTTTTAGAAGAATGTAGGGTAACCAAACAGACAATGTTCTACCTTAAAGGGTGCCACTCACACTCTGTAGTTCACAAGGTTTCTAACTGACAGGAGTCACTTAAGCAGGCAACCGACAGAAACAGGTAAAATCAACACTCAAGAAATTCACAAGGGTGCACAACCAACAACAAGGCGAACTGATCACTGGCTCACAGTCGCCTCGAACTGCAGGAACACAAACTATTTGTAAGCCAGCTGGTGTTGATTGGCGAGTCCTAGTTGGCAGGTTCAGTTGGATCTTCGGCCACACCAATCAGACGCCAGCAAACAGCAACGAGGAAGTGGGTGGGTCCAGGTCCAGAGGAACCAATCCTCAACAGGTGCTTGCAGCGGGGATTTGCATACTGTTCAGAGAACTCCAGAACACAACTACTCTAAGGCAGCCAGCAGCGGCTGTAACAGTGTGTGTGTGTGTATATATATATACACATATATATGTGTGTGTGGGTGTGTGTGTGTGTATATGTGTGTGTACTAGTCCATTTAATGATTTAAAAACAAGCATCAAAATTCTAAAATGTATAGGAAGTGAAGCAGTAATTCAACTTGAAATGAGGGTTGCGAAGGTGTAATCCGCTGCGTCCGCATAGTCCTAAAGCCTTCATTTAAGTTGATCATGTTATCAATGTCTTTTATTAAATTTCTTTATTATTAATAGGCTATAGCCTACATGTAATTACGGAGGTCCGGACCTCGGTGAGCTCATAGCTGGTTACGGCCATGACTCATGACTACTCGGGTGCACGCTACCTGAGTACATGTGGTTAGTTACTCAGAGTTTACTGATTTAGTCTTCCCTCCTCTTTTGTCATTTTCGAAGGGAGAGAACGGAAAGAGGCCAAAAAGAAACTGTGTCAAGAAGTTGTTTAAGTTACTGATTCGTGCTGCACGTTTTGGGTCATTTTATAATCAGTAGCCTTTTTTTTCTTTAGCTGAAGTGCCTTTTTTTGGACAACGCACATTTGTTTCTTCTATATTTTAATTGCATTGTGTGTTTTCTTAATGTGCAAATAAACATTTTTAAAGGCTTTTTCATTTGTTGTTTAACGGCAAGCTACAACCCCAATTCCAATGAAGTTGGGACGTTGTGTGAAACGTAAATAAAACCTGAATACAATGATTTGCAAATCCTTTTCAACCTATGTTCAACTGAATACACTACAAAGACAAGATATTTAATGTTCAAACTGAAACTTTTTTGTTATTTGCAAATATTTACTCACTTTGAATTTGATGCCTGCAACAAATGTCGTCCCGACTTGTTGGAATTGGGGTTGTATATTTCAGAAAGTTAAAAAAAATAAAAATAATGGTTTAAAAAGTGGTGGGGAAAAAAATAAATGACACCTATGGATTTTCCATAAAAACACATGTGAAAAGCTTCTAAAATACTCTGGACTCTTATTCCAGATTATCATTTTTACACTAAAAAGTCTCCGTCAATGGCCCCAGGGAAAAAATAAATATTCAAATTCATGGCCGTATTAATTTATTATATAATAATGATTCACTGACCTGAGAGACACAAGACACCCAATAGGATCCTCTCCATCATCGTGCTGCTCTGAGGTTTGCGTGTTTGTCCATTTAAACCACTAAGAGGATTTTTGCATTTTATATGCAAAAAGCAGTGTGAAGGCAGACTTATGAAAATGTTTGTGTCCACAATGTGTTTTCAGTCCTTGGCATGTTTATTTGTTGGGGTCAGTTCACCTCAGTAAAAAAACAATTATGTTCTCACTTATCTCAGGTGGGATCAAGCCATGAAGACGGTTTGGTTTTTATTTGACCTGCATAGAAAGAGATTTCTGCCTCCATCCCAACACATTGAAGGTGAACAGAATTTATTTTTTAGTGTATTTAAAAGATTCCACAGCTTCCAGAGACAGGGTCCCCATTACTTTGGGGTCCACATTATCCAGAGAATTCACTGTCAGCAGATTTCATTGGGACTGTGTCTTCAGTAGAAAGTAGTTCCAGTGAAACCTGTTTACAGAGAAGCTGGATGTTTGAAATGTTGATTTATTAATAAAGTAAAAAAAAAAAAAGAAATGAAGGAAATAACATACTTAATGTGTCATGATAATCCAAGTTTATCTTATCACACAGAATGTGAGTAAGGAACCTGCAGCCATGCAAATATGTTGTATTTGTTATGCAAAGGCAGAGTGAAGAAAAGGAGACGTCCATCTGTGTTTGACAAACTAATATAAGAACATCCTGAGGTTTATACAGGGTGACAAACAGGAAATTAAAGTTAAATTTAATTAAAGTTAAAAAAAATTAAAGTTAATTAAATGTATTTGTTACTCACGCTGAATGAAGACAACTTTCATTCAGGCGCCAGATGATTTGAATATAAACTGTAATACACCAAAAGAACAGTCTAAGATGAATACAGCCTTTGTTAAGGTCCACTATCAGGACATGTATGTTCAAACTGGGGTAACCTGCTCCTACATAAACACTAATACACAAAACCATGTGCAGTTATTTACAGGCTCCACTTGATAAATGTAACTTGTTCCCATGCGAAGATTACAGTGCCACTCTCTGACTTTACAGAGCTGCTGTGAGATCAGGTGAGTTTTTTACTCCCTTTCAAGTGACACGAAACATTTTAAAGGATGATAATCAAAAGCATAGTGTAGACTATTAAGGTGGGCTGACCAAGATCCAGTCCACGCCAGCTGCTCTTCTCTGTCACTGACAAAGGTGACAGGTCTGTTACACCCTCTTTCATTTTAAAGGTTCAGTATGTAGGAGTAGGCTCGGCCAGAGCGAGACAGCCAAGGCCACGTCTCCTCCAGTATAGCGGGACGAAAGAGCTCGCTGCTTCGGTCGGGTTGGTGTGAAGTCATGTTTAAGACTTGCTGCTAAACAAAACGCTCGTTTTTCGGTCCAAAAATTGGATAAACACCGACTTTTTATGAGGAAAATGCAAAAGAAGTGACCAGAATACACCAGAGGAGAGAAAAAGAGGGAAAAAGGAGAAAGAGAGAAGGAAGGAAAAGAGATGCAGTTTGAAGAAGGAGCTCAGAAAACAGCATCAAGCTGAAGAGAAACAAACAAGAAGAGCAAACTGCTGGACACTGAAATCAGTAAGTTTTTGCATTTATTACCAAAAAACGAGTCCCGACTGAAACACTCAAGCTAATAGCTAACGAGCTAACACTGGACTGTGGTTACCTAGCAACAGCATCAATAACAGCAGAACACAGAAGCTTGAAGATCAACAGCTGTTTCATGATGTCTCCACACTCTGAAACCATCGACTACCCCCCAGCTATCAAAAGCAAAACTGCAAGGGGAAAATCTAAACAAACATTACTCAGAGAAAGACCAGAAATCCTGTTCCTGGACCACTACAAAGATGGAAGATCCTGCAATTTAATCTTCTGGACGGATGAACCGTGTACCCAGAAATAAAGAGAGCAGGCATTTGTAATGGATGGAAGAAAATGACTCTGACACCAGCAGAATAACAGTAAACCTGTTCAAACATGGAACTGCCACGATACAAGGAGACCTGAGACAGTTTGAGCTCGACTTTCCTGCTAAGGAGGTCCTCGCAAGCATCTCTCCAACCGTCCTGTTCTGTCCCTGCTCCAGAAAAGACAGCCTGCAGATGCTGACACTGATCCTGTCCTCCAGCACTCTGAGGCCCTGGACATCATGAGAGAACAACAGAACTGGTCCAGATCAGAGAGCAGCTGGACCAACAGCAGCCTAGCTCTCCTACTGTCAGTGAAAGAACAGGACAGTGTCAACTCACAGCTGAGAGAGTTTCAACAAGAACTAACTCGTCAGAGAAGACAGCCGGATCATCTCAGTGAGGAGGTGAAGGAACTTAGGAAGGACAGAGACAACTGCACAACTGAGTTGGCTACTCTGAGAGAAGAGCTACAGGACAGGGACAGGCTCAGTCTACAAGCCAGACTGAACTCCACACAAGCCCCTGTGCCCGCCTCTCAGATCCAGACCACATCCAGCCAAACTCCCACTACACCAGCTAGGAGCTCCAGACCTGAAACCACCACCACAGCTCCACATCCAGACCCGACAGCTGAGACTGAACAAACACACAGGCAGAAGGGCTGACATTATCCTCCTCATGGACTCTAATGGGAAGTTCCTGGATGAAAAGCCTTTATTCCCAAGGCACAGAACGGAGAAGATCTGGTGCCCCAACACCAGGAGAGCCCTGGAGCTGTTAACAGCGCCTGAGCTAGGCTCACCCAGCCACATCATCATCATCCATACAGGGACCAACGACTTCAGGTCCCAGCAGGACAGACCGGACAGACATCATTGATCAAGCCTCCACCAATTTCCCTACCAGCAAGATAGTCATCTCCACGCTGCTGCACAGCAGAGACTTCCACCCCCACACTATTCACAGAGTGAATATCAGCCTCTCCAGGGACTGTGCCCTCAAACCCAACGTGTTCTTGGCCCCCCACCCGACCCTGCACCTGGACCGCCTGTATGATAACATACACCTACACAGAAATGTAGTCCCCACCCTTGCTAGGACCCTGAAGGATGTTGCTCTTGGAAAAGGGTAACCACACAACACAGACCCCACGCAGACCTCTTAAGGACAATTCACACATGATGCACTCTAAGTTTAATATTTTATTCATTTACCTTCAACACTATTTTCCTCTTTTTACAATTTTTTTTCTCTTTTCGTTTGTCTAGTTTACTATTATTTGTTTTTTAAGGTGTTTAAGGTCTAATTTTTTGAACAGATTACACTTGGAGATGAAATCGTTCACAATAACATGTTGGAACATTCGAGGTCTGAGATCATCAGCTTTTGGTTTAAAGAGCAGAAATCCAGATTTTAATAGAGAGTTAAAGACTCTGACATCATAGTTTTACAGGAGACATGGTGCAGAGAAGATGTTTCCACTGGTCGTCCTCACGGCTACACTGACATTATTATACCATCAACAAAAAATCCCACAATAACCCAAGGCTGAGATTCAGGAGGCCTGACTATATGGTGTAAATCAGAACTGAGCCAGTCCATCAGTTATTAAACAAGAAGAAGCTAATATATGGTTGAAAATGAACCAACAGAGCAACATGTCTACATGTGT
>NC_060160.1:530496-536218 GCF_021292245.1 Micropterus dolomieu | reverse complement strand
CTCCGCCTCTACCTCCCTTTCTCTCTACCTCCCTTTCTCTCTCCCCTCCACCTCTGCCTCCCTTTCTCTCTACCTCCCTTTCTCTCTCCCCTCCACCTCTGCCTCCCTTTCTCTCTCCCCTCCCCCTCTCTCTACCCCCCTCCTCCATCTTGGCAATTGTGAACTCGATCATTAACAAAAAATGTTTCTCTGGATAAAATAAAAAACATGAGACAGAATAAGGGTGAAAAATAAAACTGACAGTAAATACCCATCTAGAGCCCATAATCTCCCCTCCTCCTCCCTCTATCTCCCCTCCTCACGACCCCCCATGCTTTCTCTATCCACCATGTAACATTTTTAGGCTGTCCTTCTCTCCTTACCCTCTCTCTCTTCACTTTACTTTACTTTTACTGCCAATTAATACATTTTTTTAAGAAAACTCACATTTGAAGACTTGAGAAGAAGAGATGTTGGATCTTACATTGCAAGCTGATTCTTAAGTGTTTGAAGTTTAGGTTTCAGATCTGTCTTACCTAAGTTCAGAAGTACCTGTTGGAAGTGTTCTCCATGTACTTTGGGTAGTTGAGATGCAGTGCATAGGTAAGTCCGAAGACGATGTACATGGCCTGGGGCAGGCTCTCAACATCCATCACAATGTTTCCCTCCAAGATGATTCCCACTGAGGATGCATTGTGGTGAAGAGACTGGGTGTGTGGAGTGATGTTTTGCTGTTCATGGCACAGGATTCCCACTGGCACATCATTGTACAAACCTTCCTCATCATCAACGTTCTGAAAAAAGGAACCGGGCATGATCACATCAACATGACAATATAGTGCTACAAACACCCTCTATAGGTACACAGCCAATATGTCTGCCCTATCCATTGTCCACCCACTGCCCAGTGCAGCGACCGCTACAGAAAATCTCGCAGGACAGGTGCAAAGAAGCATCCACAAATTATCTGGGGTGAACACTAGGGGTAGAACGGTACTTGTGTTCGTATTGAACCAAAATGGTACAGGTGTCTCAGTTCGGGACATGAATTTACAGAATAAACACAGTATAAAAATAAATAAAACTTGGGTGTAAATTATTTATGTAATGCGAACCTACTGTTAGATACGCGGGGGTTTTTTTGGGACACCTAATCTGTAGCCCCGCGTGTCTGATCTGAAAACAAACACACGAACACTGCAGAGAGGTAAACAGCAACACATTGTGTTTATGCGCTCTGCACCAGACTGGTGCCGTGCACAGTGCACAAAGATTGTAAACCCGGAAAGCGAGCCCATGGAGTCTGGAGATGATGTAAGGTACTTATTGTTTACATCTTACTTTACACACTATAAAGTAAGATGTTGCAGCTAGTTCAGGGGAGAGACTGTATGACTTTAGGTGGTACAGCCTGAGACATGCACAATAAAAATTTTTAAAAAAGCCTTCTGCATTTTTGTTTTGCTTTTCCCTCTAATGTACAGAACCGAACCGTGATGTGTGTGTCCACCCCTAGTGAACACAGGTCACAATTTTAGAGTATGCCTCCTCCAGAGGTTTTTTTTTTTCGAACAATAACCAAAAAATAGAAACTATTAACACAAGGGAGAGGAGGTAAAGGGAGGTAGAGAAAAATCAAAGTTGCTTACAAAGCAGGCCTTGAAGAAGGCGGATGGATCATCGCCAAGAAGGACAGGAAGCCCCCTGAGGACAAGGCATCTGACTTCTGTCACATCCGAAGCCTGGTGGATTGAGGGAGCAGAGAGGACATCACACAGTTAAAATAGGGTCCATTTGTTATCCTGAACACTGTGCACACACACAAACAATAATACACAGCATAGCTATTTACCAACTGGACCCCACCTGTTACTTCACTTTCAAGTGTCTGCTTCGGAGGTGGGTGAAAAATTCAGTTTCAGAGCAGGGCTCAATGAATTCACACAACTGACAGCAGAATTTGACAGGTTCATTTTCTCCTGGTTGTTCCTCATGAGTTTTAGAGTGAACACGAGATATGTGTGCTTTAAGGCTGTTTAAGGAATTGAATGTGCACAAACAGTCCTGGTGCAAACAAGGAAATGGTATTGTCCTTGTGTAACTTCCATGTTTTAATTGGTAGTGTTTAAATAGCTGCGCCTTCTTCACACTAATAAAACCACAATATTTACATTTCCACTCCATCTTCAGATAGCTAAAGTTTCATGAACTAAGGAAAATTTACCATTAGCTTACAGTGTAAAGCTTCTGAAAAGAACTATTTGAAATTGGCTTGAACACAATAGCCAACAAGCTAACATTAGCTAAACAACAAAACCTTGAAGAGGCCAGAGTGTCACAATAGAATCCACTTTTACAAGGCACGTGGGATCTGCGCCAACTTACCGGGACGTTCGCTGTACCGGGACGTACAGTAGCTGTACTTTTACTAAAGTATCAGTGAGCCTCACTGCTGCACTGCGATATAGCATTGGGAAGTAAGACAGCATTGAGAGATGGACTGACTGTTTTCTGGAGATTTCTTGACATTAAGAAAATTATAAAATTACACCAGCCTTAAGTCTTTAAGTCTGTGTTTTTGTGCTCTTTGTAATCTGTTTTGAAAAGTGCAACATAAATAAAGTTTATCATTAAAACCGTTGTGCACTTAAATCCAAGGAATTCAGTATATTTATAATATTCAAGCTTTAAGAAGTTCTCAGTTCAGAGCTCCCCTCTCTGAGGAGGAGGCCATGATGAAAGATGTGTAGCTGATGAGGCGAGGCCCTTCTTTACATTCGGCCCTCCCTGGTGCACTGACCTGTTATCAGCACTAAGGCTCAGCAGTTAGTCACTCTTTGTGTTACTAACTGCAGCAGGTCGCTCCTCTGAGGTTTCACAAAGCTGCGGACATGAAAGCTGCCTTGGTTTCTGTTTACCTCGTTAAATCTTTATGATGCTCCGTAATCATCATGAACACACGCTCAAAAAATCAAAACCAAATATTTTTAGCTCCTGATTGTGGAACAAACAACATGTCAGGTGAGCTCATGAGGAAGTTTCTACAGCATCTAGAAGCTTCAGCCTCATCCACTGGAAAGCGCTTTGATGGGAAACTTCTACAAACTGTGATCCACATCCTGCAGCCAGATCATCTGTTCCCACATGCATCTGTTTACAGAGCAGTCTGAAAAAGAACTCGTCTTTCAGGCCGGTGGCTTCACTCGGTAAAACTTTACAATAAGGTTACACAACATCTTCAGTAATTACCAGGGAATAAATGAGGACAGCAATTTATAGAGTAGCTAATGTTTACTTAATGATTAGATAATTATGAAACAAGTGAGGAACAAATCAGGGATTAATTCATTGTTGATGAATTGTTAAAGAGTACAACCCTGATAATTATAGAAAGTGGTCAGTATGATTATTTCACAGATATTCATGAATTAATCATTAATGATTCATTAATATCAGATCTGTTCTTCAGTAACTCATCATCTTTTATTTAAGATTAAACTTTCTAAAGGGGTAATGTTAGATTTGGCTTCGTACTGTAACGGAGTCACTGTTTGGTTAGATTCTACTCAGATTCTATTCGAAGTGGTTGCACCTCAACTGTTGGGGACACGAAGTCTTTTGAAAGGCAGAGAGCAGAGGGGGAAGTGGCCGCAGAGTTCTGCCCGTCCGCCGAGGAGTGCCATGCACCTCCAATTAATGTTACCATAAAGAGATACTAATCTTCTATACTCATGGAAATCAAAACTCCAGTATCTCAAAATGTATTAGAATTTTTGATTTAATAATATGTAATACAGAAATGTCAACCGGAGAAGAGCTCTCTAAGATGGTGCTCACAATGACTTATAGTTTAAGCTGTGTGAGGCAGACGTGGAGGCATCAGGACCTCAAAAAGAACCGATCACTAAAAACAGAAAAACATCTTCTGACAGATATCAAAGTACCTTTCTCTCTCAACTCATTTTCAAGACAATAATCTGGCACAGCGCTGTCAATAGTCACGTTATTCAACATAGTGGCCTAAAGTAATTAATAATCTACATTCATTCAGTCATGGCTGACGTTTTACAAGCTAAATAGCTGCCAAAAACAGAGCCATATATCTGTTTTTGGTTTCTGAATCCAAAAATGACAAAAACAAATTCAAATATCGGTCGGATTTTGTTTTTTTGAAATTCCTTTTTTCATTTCTCCGTTTGAAGAAAGACAATAAGTAAAGCAAGACAGGTGACCCAGAAGCAATAGTAAATATATTAAAATAAAAGCCAGGCTTGTGGAACGGTCATTCTGTAACATCATGCAGAACGTTAGGTGTGATGTTTTTCATTCACTTTTCTCAAAAACCATCATGCACCTGGAATGCTTTGAGATCGGAAGTCAGAAATTTCAACTGGGAAATCTCCGAGTTCTGAGCAGTCTGGAACGCAGCATTATTCTCAGTTTCTCACTTTTTCTCTGCACCTTCTGGGATTTAAAGCAGTTTCTGTTTCTCTGCAGCTCCCTGCAGGTGCTCATACCAATATTTAAGGTGCTTGTGTTGGGTAAAAATTAAAGCTTGGGTGTGGGGGAAAAAATCTCATATTCTTCATCACTCAATAAAATAGAAATGCAGCAAGTCCAAAAATCAGAGTTTGTCGCTGCTAAGAGTCATTTATTCTTATCCAACATAAAGACAATAAGTTCCACCAAACAGACAAAAAAGTGCAGAGTTAAAAAGGTTAAGTTTACACCTTCACCTTTCTCATCGATGATTTGTAACACAAGTTACACACAAATCTGCTCCCATACCTGCTTGTACGATAGAATACAAAGAAGTTGAAAGTTGGCAAAAGTTAGCTAGTCGCTATTTTGCTCCATTAATTGATACATAGACACACTATGAAAAGATAGAAGAAATGGGGAGCACAGAAAGAAGAAAATAAAAGTATTCTCTTCAGTGATATCTGATCTTAAAGGGTGATATTTTATGAAAATCAACACTTTTCTTCATCAACTGCTCTGAACGACAGCATCAATTTAGAAAGGTCTGACAGTGAAAGTGTTTCCCATTAATGGATGCTGAATCAGGAGGAAACAGTCCTGCACATGAAGAAGATATTTCTAATTAAAAACAGTCGAATTATTTGAAGCAGTTCAGCACACAGGATTTAAAAGAACGGTGCATTCAACCGATTTGAAATTGATAATTAAAGCACACATTGAGAGGTTATGCCTGAAACATTTTAATAGCAATACAACATCAGGAATAATGTATAATCCAACATTGACACTTGAAGTTTTCTCCTTTTTGATGTCAAAACAAGATTTGGACTGTAAAAAAACCCCAAAGGCTCCTCATTAAATCTAATGTCTGATCTAATCTCAGACAGCGTTTAGGACTTTCTCCAGTCTCCTCTCTCCTCATTTACTCTCAAAGCATTTTGCACACTCGTGCTTAAAGACTTCATATGGTCTGTAGTATTCACCTCCATTGAACACATACACTCGCTGCTCATTAAGAGTAGTAACATATAAATCACTGAAGGATTTGCACGGAGGCAGGACTTTATCACACTTGCAGCATCTCAGGCGGTCACCCATATTACATTCTGCTGGTAACCCGGTCTCCTCCTCTTGATCCCTGATTGGCTTATTAAAGCAGGATGCACACTCGTACATATTATCAGCGCCAACCGGTCTGTAGTATTCTCCTCCATTGAACACATACACAAGCTGCCCATGAACAGTACTTTTGTGGAAATCA
>NC_060160.1:527616-530476 GCF_021292245.1 Micropterus dolomieu | reverse complement strand
TTAAAGAGTACAACCCTGATAATTATAGAAAGTGGTCAGTATGATTATTTCACAGATATTCATGAATTAATCATTAATGATTCATTAATATCAGATCTCCCAGTCTGTTCTTCAGTAACTCATCATCTTCTATACAGTCCTCCAGTAGGAAATATTAGGGAATTGCGTGAGTGTGTGTTTATTTATCATTCTGCATTAAAGCCCTCTAAAGTAATATGATATGTTTGGTCCTCTGTCCAAGCAGCAGATGGAAAATCACTCCACATTACTCAGCATGCCAGTATTCAGAGTGAGCACCAGAGAGAGAGAGAGAGAGAGAGAGAGAGAGCAGTGGTTACAGCTTCAGGACTGAGTAACTACTGAACTGTCCTCAGCAATACTTTTTAATTTTAAAAATGTGTATAATCACTGTTGCTTGTCGGTGTCTAGTCAATATATTTGCTACACAAACAGTTAACAGCTGCAGATTAGCGAGAGAATAACATAAACCAAAAGGCTGAGGAGTGTTGGGGCCACTGTGCAAAAATTGTAGTAATATGAGATTTGAAGGAGTGAGCAGTTGTTTTCCATAAATGTTATATTACAGTGATCTGCTGGAAAGCCCTGCATTAGTGAACTTTGTCTTACACAACAGTATTAAACAGTCGCACTAACAGGTGGAGATTCACAAATATATTTCCATTGAAAAATACTAAAGTGACGTCCAAATGATGATCTACGAGTTGTAAATCAGAGGACCAGACACAGATTTACTGATGCATTTGTGCACAGTGTTTTACAGCTCAGTAAAAACACTTTGGAGACTGTTTTAACTCTTTAGCTCAGCTCCTGTCTTCTTCTGGGAGTGTACGCTACAACAGCAGCAGGTTTAGCTCCCCCTGCTGGTGATTCATGATCTCGTCTGTTTTTGGAAGAACTGAAGCAGTGATGCACTGATCTTAGTGACCCCCCCACACTGAATGAGATTCACAAAACTGAACAATCTATGGTATCTTTGTAGAGTAAGGATTGAGATATTTTATTATTATTAATCTATATATCAAACTCTTAAAATATATTGTTATAGCGGCCTAGGGGAAACTGGAGTGCAGCAGTGTCTCCCCCCTTTTCCCACTCCCAGCAATGATCAATGCCACCGGTTATGAAGTCAAAACAAAAGCAACTCATACCCTTCACTACTAGCTGCCCTAACAAAGAATACAAAAGAATACAGGAGGAAACAGGATTAAACTAAACCGGCTGCTCCCCCCTACAGGTTTCAAGGACTGCACTTTTTTACTTTGTCTTATCATGTAACTCTGGTTTCTTTACTAAATTAATTACCAACAGGTTTGCTCAGCACGGCTTAACACAGAAGACCTCTAGTAGGACCGCGGCATCCACATGATTCCTTTCTAAGCAGGTGCTCTCCAGCCCAATCAGCTGTCCAACAGCAGAGAAATACACAAACAAAACCCACACAATCACACTCACATCCAAACCTATGACTCTGGGTGACGACCCCTTTTGGGGCTCTACTGTGTAACTTTCTTGCACATTCATTGAACACCTGAGGGCCCCGATGTGGGCCGATTACTTCAGCCTTGCAGTAGTGCAGCAACTCGCTCTCTTCTTTCCCCGTCAGCAGAGGCGTCCCCCTTCAGGGAAGTGGCTCCGTTGTTTTATTTCTACACTTCAACACCTCTACATCCACCATACTTTCCCTCACTCACACCCGTCACTACTGACTTGACTGATTTTCACACGACATGCTTTGTTTTACGTTCTATTTAGATTTATTGCTCATCCTTTGTTAAAAATAAATGACTTTGTTATATTTTCAACATGGTGTGTCTCCGTATTTGTCACGGTCCAAGAGCCAGATCGTGACAGTCACAACATATTTTTAAATGTTTCTCTGCAGCTCCCTGCAGCTGCACACACCAATAGAAAATGTGTTTGCTTGTATAATAAAGTACATATAAATTGAAAGTTGACAAAAGTTAGCTAGTCGCTAGCTCGCTCCATTAATTGATACATATGGTTGATTATATTTTTCTAGTTGTTGAGGCAACACAATCAGCACACTATGAGAAGACAGTGATAAAATATACTAAGTAAGAAATGTTGAGCACAGAACAAGGAAAATAAAAAGATTTACCTCACTTTCTCTGGATGACAGAATCAATTTAAAAGGTATGTCTGACCGTAAAAGTCTTTTCCATTAATGGATGCTGAACTGTGAGGATACATGAAGATATTTCTTATTAAAAAACAACTGAAATTAATGTAGCAGTTCAGCACACATGAGGAAATATGTATGGCTTTAAAAAATGGTGAATCAAATTGATAATCAAAGCACATATGGAAACATCTCAATAACAGGAATAATTTATAGTCCACTATTTGAAGTTTTGTTTTTTAAAACAGTCGAAAAAAGATTTGTACTGTAAAAACAAACAAACCAGGGGTCCTCATTAAAGACACATCCTAAATCTTTTCCCATTACAGACTGAGGTTTTCTAACTTTAGATTGTTTTACCTATAGTCAGGATTCAGACTTCACTGAAGCATCCAAGAAGCTAAAATCAAACATTGTGAGTCCTCACTATAAAACAGCACAGACCTGATTTAAATTTAAAAATTATATTAGCCTGCTGTGGCTGCTCAACAACTGCATCTTTGGAAAAAGGGGAACCCTAAATATATGGTAGGAAGATTATTATGACCTTTTACAGTAATTAGTACAGGTGATGTTCTCCACTGACAACGTTCTAGTGACAAATTATCATTAGTTACAGCAATAGATTGTTTAAACATGGACTTTGTCTAATTTCTATTTAAATGTATGTTTCTGTCCTAACCACGTACCATTGCTCCT
>NC_060160.1:527044-527596 GCF_021292245.1 Micropterus dolomieu | reverse complement strand
TTAAAGAGTACAACCCTGATAATTATAGAAAGTGGTCAGTATGATTATTTCACAGATATTCATGAATTAATCATTAATGATTCATTAATATCAGATCTCCCAGTCTGTTCTTCAGTAACTCATCATCTTCTATACAGTCCTCCAGTAGGAAATATTAGAGAATTGCGTGAGTGTGTGTTTATTTATCATTCTGCATTAAAGCCCTCTAAAGTAATATGATATGTTTGGTCCTCTGTCCAAGCAGCAGATGGAAAATCACTCCACATTACTCAGCATGCCTGCATTTAGAGTGAGCACCAGAGAGAGAGAGAGAGAGAGAGAGCGAGCAGTGGTTACAGCTTCAGGACTGAGTAACTACTGAACTGTCCTCAGCAATACTTTTTAATTTTAAAAATGTGTATAATCACTGTTATGTGATAATATATCAATGTTACAGCTACTTTAAAGTACTGTGGTACATAGCCTGTTGATAAAGATAGATTGATCATATCTAGTATAGAAGTGCTGACTAAGGGTAAAACATCTTTAAGCAGCCTAGTCGGGATGGGGTCT
>NC_060160.1:526163-526994 GCF_021292245.1 Micropterus dolomieu | reverse complement strand
TACTATAAATATCTGTACCATTTTTCATTTAGTCTATAGCAACATCACCTTTACTGTCTGTACCTCTGTGTGTATATTGTGTAGGCTGCCTCCCTCCCCTCTCTCTCCTTCCATCCCTCTCTCTCTCCCTCTCTCTCTCCTTGCATCCCTCTCTCCTCTCTCTCTCCCTCTCTCCCTCTCTCTCCCTCCCCTCTCTTTCTCTCCCTCTCTCTCTCTCTCTCTCTCTCTCTCTCCCACCCTGAGCCATGGTTCTGCTCGAGGTTTCTGCCTCTTAAAGGAAGTTTTTCCTTGCCTCTGTCTCCTAGTGCTTGCCTATTTTTTGGAACAAACAACATGTCAGGTGAGCTCATGAGGAAGTTTCTACAGCATCTAGAAGCTTCAGCCTCATCCACTGGAAAGCGCTTTGATGGGAAACTTCTACAAACTGTGATCCACATCCTGCAGCCAGATCATCTGTTCCCACATGCATCTGTTTACAGAGCAGTCTGAAAAAGAACTCGTCTTTCAGGCCGGTGGCTTCACTCGGTAAAACTTTACAATAAGGTTACACAACATATTCAGTAATTACCAGGGAATAAATGAGGACAGCAATTTATAGAGTAGCTAATGTTTACTTAATGATTAGATAATTATGAAACAAGTGAGGAACAAATCAGGGATTAATTCATTGTTGATGAATTGTTAAAGAGTACAACCCTGATAATTATAGAAAGTGGTCAGTATGATTATTTCACAGATATTCATGAATTAATCATTAATGATTCATTAATATCAGATCTCCCAGTCTGTTCTTCAGTAACTCATCATCTTCTATACAGTCCTCCAGTAGGA
>NC_060160.1:524871-525783 GCF_021292245.1 Micropterus dolomieu | reverse complement strand
AGGTGCTGACTAAGGGTAAAACATCTTTAAGCAGCCTAGTCGGGATGGGGTCTAAGAGGCAGGTTGATGGTTTAGATGAAGAAATTATTGAAGTTAGTTGGTAAAGATTGAGGGAAGCAAAACAGTCTAAACATGTATCTGGTTCTACAGCTGTTTCTAAGGTTCCTGAGTTTAGAGATAAGTCGGTGCCAGTTGAGGGCAGGTCTTGGTGAATTTTGTTTCTAATAGTTAGAATTTTATCATTAAAGAAGTTCATGAAGTCATAACTACTGAGAGCTATGGGAATACTTGGCTCAATAGAGCTGTGACTCTCTGTCAGCCTGGCTACAGTGCTGAAAAGAAACCTGGGGTTGTTCCGATTTTCCTCTATTAATGACGAGTAGTACGCTGCTCTGGCATTACGGAGGGCCTTCCTATAAGTTTTAAGACTATCTTGCCAAATTAAACGAGAATTTTCCTGTTTGGTGGAACGCCAATTCCTCTCAAGTTTCCGCGATATTTGCTTTAATTTGCGAGTTCAGTATTATACCATGGAGCTAACCGTCTTTGTTTTAGTATTTTATTTTTTAGCGGGGCTACAGAGTCGAGTGTCATTCGCAGCGAGCCTGCAGCACTATCAACAAGATGATTGATTTTGGAGGGCCCCTGCTGGCTGCAAGAGAGAATGCAGGTTTAAGTCGCCCCCTGCTGGCTGCTAGAGAGGACGCAGGTTTAAGTCGCCCCCTGCTGGCTGCAAGAGAGAATGCAGGTTTAAGTCGCCCCCTGCTGGCTGCTAGAGAGGACGCAGGTTTAAGTCGCCCCCTGCTGGCTGCTAGAGAGGACGCAGGTTTAAGTCGCCCCCTGCTGGTTGCTGGAGAGGACGCAGGTTTAAGTCGCCCCCTGCTGGCTGCTGGAGAGGACGCAGGTTTAAGT
>NC_060160.1:514182-524771 GCF_021292245.1 Micropterus dolomieu | reverse complement strand
CCCTCAGACCTGCAGCCCCTCAGACCTGCAGACCCTCAGACCAGCAGCCCCTCAGACCTGCAGACCGTCAGACCTGCAGACCGTCAGACCTGCAGCCCCTCAGACCTGCAGACCGTCAGACCTGCAGACCCTCAGACCTGCAGCCCCTCAGACCTGCAGACCGTCAGACCGTCAGACCTGCAGCCCCTCAGACCTGCAGACCGTCAGACCTGCAGCCCCTCAGACCTGCAGACCGTCAGACCTGCAGCCCCTCAGACCTGCAGCCCCTCAGACCTGCAGCCCCTCAGACCTGCAGACCGTCAGACACCCGTCTTGTTTGAACCTGATGGTTTGATCTCCGTCATCACGCCACCGGCCACTGATGCATTTCACACACTTAAACCTCGTCTCCTTTGGAATACTGTGTGAAAATGGCTCCACACAGATGAGGCCAAAAGAGATGTCAAACCCTGAGCTGTACTGATTGATTTGTTCTTCAACTTCACCTGCCAGACTGCTGTAGGTCTTTAGTCTACGTGCAGAAAAAACAGTTGTTTATAACAGTCAGCAGTTTGGAGAAATAATTAATTGGAGAGAAAAGGTGTTTCCTTTGATAGCTACTGATACGGGAGATTTCCTCAGTTGTTCTTGCCAGAATTTATTCCCTCTTGTTGTTGTTACCAAATAATGGACTGAGGTCTCTGGGGAAAAGGTCAAATAATTTAAAGAGTTGCAGCTGGTAAAACAGCAGCCCTGAGAACATTTGGGAACAACACTGCACATGGGAGAGCAGACGACCCCAGAGAGGAGTAGATGAAATATTTAATCACTGAAATAATCTCTGTATCATGTGGAAGCTGTGTTGTGGAGTGATGGGAAAACATCTGAATGTGGGAGCGTTGAGGTTTAAGAGTGTTTAATGTATTCACATTCATCATGAGAAGCGTATATGAACCTTATAGTTAAGAGGAAAATGTATTCATTATGTTTTACCTTTATCGTCACCACTAAAGTTTAAACAGGTTCTTGTGTTTCAGAAGAACAATGGAGTTTTTCTTGGAAGTAAGGAGTCGTTTGCAGGAGGGGATGTTAGATTAATAGCTTGTTTTGATGAACTTTAATATCACCTAGGAAACCAGAAGTGAGTCAGTTTAGAGTTTAGTTTTGATTTTGTTTATATGCTCACTTTATCTTTTTTAAATGCACAATAGAACTCATGAATTAAGACAACAGATTCCTGATTTTTCTTATGTATTTCTTGTTTATTGTACGTGGGGAACTCGGCCAGGGTTACACATTCCTCCTTGCAGTTACAAATAAATTACAAGCTTATCTGTCTACTAAATGAATAACTGTATGATGTAGTGTTTGTATCTACTAACACACACTACATGTCTGCAGTATAAGACCGTATGTGAAGTCAGTCTGCTGCTGCAAACTACAGAGTATAATATTCTATTTACAGAATCATTTAATTAGGTGTCAGAGGTAATTACACAATTTCACACAGTTTTTTGAGCATGTGTTTATTTGGACAGGGGCAACTAATCACATGAGACGACTTGCCCCAAACCGACGTGAGTATTAATGTGGGCTAAATCTCAAGGTTAGCTTAGCATAGCACTTCAGCTGAAGTATCAAAAGTTTTCATTTTGAACATTCATACCTAAGAAGGTTGGAGTAAAAATGTAAATTACAAATGTTTAACTTTTGAAGCAAAAAAATAATAAACTTGTGCTCACCTCAGATTACAGCGACCAACAGGAAGTTGGACATAGAAAAACACGTCACACAAAATGATGGCGAGCCTCTAGTGTTGGAGTTATGAACAGTGAGACAACTTACCCCTAATAATATAAATATATTTATTATTATATCATTTTACACTGTAATACTTTTATTTGAAAGTCCGGCAGCGAGCTGCTTTGTCGTCACTTTCATCTTCTGAGATCAGGCGTGTTCTCTGCAGATGTCGATCAGCATCATGACCGTCCACCTTCATTTACACACACACTCTCTCTGTGAAGTCTCTGCTGCATCGTAATCTCTTATAACACACCACATACTGGTCTACCTGGGTCTGGATCTTAGGTCTGCAGGTCCCACAGTGTCACACTGTTCTAACAAAAGCATCATCCCATGCAAATGTTTCAGTCTACTGAAAAACCCGCCCACGTTAGACTTTAGTGTCAGAACTGCACACAGCGAGCTGACGGTGAACCGATACTTTGCTTCAGTTAGTTTTATTCTCTCTCAAATTCTTATTTTTGTGTGATATTTAAGAGGTTTTGTTTGACTAATCTGATTCCAGACGGCCTAAGTGTAATAAATATTAATGAGTCTAAACGTTTCACCGCTGATGAACCCAAAAATCTATATTAGTGTTCTAAACAGATCATCACAGAGTCAGTCAGCTGTCTGAGTCTGCTTTCACTTCACTGTTCACATATCAGATGGAGCTGGACCTCGTCTGATATTAGTTTACTACAGAGATGAACATCCAGCTTTTTAATTATCTGGATGATAAACTGAGAATCAACATTTCTCCCTTTGCACAGAATCACCTGACTTTATAATGTCCTGAATATATCAGCTGTAGATCATTGATATTAATTCCATTAGTTTGGTTCTCTGCACTCAAACGCTGCGACACTCTGCGACAGAGAGTTTGACAAATATTACATGATCAGACACATGTAATCTTACACGCTGTAGCCTGCATCTCTTTTTCAGGTTTGGAGTCTGAATCTGAAACTAATTAGATTTAAATTGTGAATTTCTCTGCCCACCCAAAGAAGGGAACTCATTCTAAAGTTTATTTGTAGACTCGTGGCGTCAGTTTCCTTTTCAGCACAACGCTGGAGTCCAGTTTAGGTCCATTCACTTGTGGGTCTCTTGGACACGTGACTGCAGCCGGCACGCTAACCATACCGTGCTAGTTTTGTACAAGATTTGTTAAAGCGGTCCATATTAGTCCCGCCCCCTGCTGCTTCACGCAGAACTTGTTCTCTCTTGTTTCTCCAGATCCTGCCGGTGAGATGGATCCGTCACGTTGTGGCTCCAAAGTGTCGGGTTCAGGCTCCATCCAGCTGCACAGATCCAAGAATCTCTACCGGCGCTTTCTGGCTGATGCCGCCGCCGGCCTCAGCTTCTCCCATGACTGCGTGGTGGACCTCGGTGCCGGCGGCGTCTCCTACAGCCGGGCCGACTTTTGCCAGTTATTCAGGCCCCCCGGAGCCCTGAAGCCGTCCGCCAAGGGGAGGCCACAGGACCGGAAACTTTGCAGACCTGCTCCGAGGCCAAAGGTCCAACAGGCCGAGCGATTCGGGGACCTGCTGCCTGTACTGGAGCCGCCTGAGTCTTTGGATCAGCTTGGATCAGAACTGCTGCAGGGTTCCTGCGGTCCAGCCAGAGCGACTGCTGTCAGTTCTGCTGACCACCATCCGAAGAGGGCTTCAGGGTCAACCAAACCAGTCCAGAAAGTGGCTCATCGAGACCACGACCACAGCACCGGGGACAACTCCCCAAAGTACCACAAAAACCCGCAGAGGTGGTTCTCCCCAGGCCCACAGAGGCGGACCGGCCCGGCCCCCGACAACAGTAGGTCATTCTGTGGCGTCAGCGTGAAGGAAATGATCTGACGGAAGTTTCAGCAGCACAGAAGTGAAAGCAGCTTTGTGTTTCAGAGACCACAGGGGGCCTAAAGAGAGACCTGACGGAGCCGGCGGACCAGGTCCAGACAGCAGCCGTCCCTTCCTGGACCCCCACTGGACCGCGGCCACAGTCAGGTAGACAGAGTGCACGAAGCTGCGCTCGGTGGTCGGCCTGAAGAAACACACACAGCCGGATGTCGTGTTCGTGTTTCCGTTGGGCTGCTAAGCTTTTCTGTCACAGCGTCTCTGAGCGTCACGTAGCAGAGGAAGCGGTTTCAGAATATTACAGAGAGCTGAAATACAGACAAACACATCTGTTGTTCACTACAGCTCTGATTAGAGTTTATAGGCCTGAAAGGTCAGAGGTCAGGGTCACAGTTCCCCTCTCTAACGATCATTGATCATCTCTTGTTGTTAAAATGGCGCCTGTAGGGATTTGTCCTGACCTCCGCAGTGACTCTCGGGGCGTTAAAACAATCGGCCTTTTGGGATTAGATTTGTGGACTCGGCTAAACTGCAACCAGTGTTTCCCTCAGGATTTATGAGACGACAGCAATCCAAACTCAGTTGTTTTGTTTTTACTTTTAATGGACACATGGAACATGTTTTATTCTTCCTTTGAATATAATCCGATTCATCTAATTTCCAACACCTTCTTTTGGAAACCAGAAGTTGTCACTGAAGTTATGTGGGAGATATTTATTATCTTGTACGTGGAGCTCAGTTCAGACTTCACCGCCCCCCTTCAGGTCAGACTCTCAGACTGCAACACAGAGAAAATGAAATAGATTAATAGATTAATTAGTCAAATTTAAAGGAGAGACATTTGTCCTCCTTGTCTGGATCCTGGCGATTAGAAACCTCAGATACACTCACGTGTAGTTAGTGACACAATCTGAATTTGTAGTATTCTGTAAGAAATAGTGATCAAATTAATAGTTAAAGTTGAACTGATTTTCTCAGTTTGCTGGAGATCGTTC
This sequence comes from Micropterus dolomieu, assembly GCF_021292245.1. Classification (NCBI taxonomy): domain Eukaryota; kingdom Metazoa; phylum Chordata; class Actinopteri; order Centrarchiformes; family Centrarchidae; genus Micropterus; species Micropterus dolomieu. The sequence continues at coordinate 520,159 of NC_060160.1, read as the reverse complement.
CCTTCTGCAGTCCGGAAAAGTCATTATTAATATAAACTCCCACAAATCTGCAGCCACGTAGGCATCATGGCTGACTTCTCAAAACGCCTCATACTGTCGGATCCTCTGCGTACTTTTCTCTCCGCGGCTTTTTAAGGTCACCAAAACAAATAGCAATTCTTTATCCTTGATGCTTTGTGTCACACGAACAAAAGAAATAAAATAACACTTGTTAATTCAAAACCCGATCCTGTCACTGCTCGGTGAGGCCCCTTCGCGTGGACAGGTGTTCCACAGGTCCAGCTTGCTGCTTCCTCTTTGTTAAACAGTCACATGATCGGACTAAAACCGAGCAAGGATCCTGGCAGCAACAAAGGAATGTGTCCGACCTTCCACTTCTTCTTATCGTTGTTTGTCTAAAAGCTGATCGTTTCCAAGCAGCTGCAAAGGAAATAAGCAGCCTCAGTTCCAGATGTGTGGAATTAATCTGAACTGGTTTTATTCTTTACAGTTATTCCCAGACATGTATCATAGGTTATTCCTCCACTAAAAGAAAGAGGGGAAAAGGTAAACGTATAGTGGAGGAGTTCATTCACCTGCAGAAGTCCATTTTTACTAAATAAATATTTGTCAGCTCAAAAAAAGTGAGCTGACTGTTAAAGTGCAGATTTTTATAGTCTCCTAGTGTTGAAGTGTATTTTCCACATTTAAGACTTCCTGTTGCTCTTGAAGCAGCTCATTCAGGAGTATAAAAGAATCTGTGGGGGGGTTTAACTGGACTCTGTAATGGAATATGTCCTTTAGTGAGTCTTCTGAAATAAAGAGTCCAATCCAGACGTCTTTTAAGGGTTTTATCCTTTGCAAAGGGTCAGACAGACAGAGTGCAACCAGACAAAGAGCCAGAGAAGAAACAGGTGACTGAGGAAGGGAGCAGGGACCGATCAAGTCTTTCCCAGGGGAACCTTCACCCAACTGCACCCTGATAAGATGATCAAAAACCACCCAGTGAAACAAAGCTGCGTTTCGTCCAAAGGAACTTGACCCCAGAACTAGGAACCTTTGGAGGAACTCACTGTTTTTCCACCGGAGGGACCAGGTCTAAATGTAGTTCTGGGGTCTTCATTTTACCCCCTAAAAAGTCCCTGCTTCCGGGGCGTAGTACTTTCCGAAAGTACCGGTACTTTTGGGGGGGGCTTGAGGTGAAATTCTGCGTGGGCGAGAGGCTTTAGAGGCTGCCGGCTTTAACTGGAGAATGTCGGCTGTTTTTTTACGACTGCTGGTCTCTTTTCCACCGTTGTTTGCAAACCGATAAATCACAACCAACAGTCGAGCCACACGAGTCTCGCCGATGTCGCCTGAGATCGTTTGTTGGCATTAAATATATTGGAAATAGCAGCCGGCGTGCAGCGGTGTGTTTACGCTAAATACTGGCTCCTGAGTTGTTTGAAGTTTCAATCAGTCAAGAGGTTTTTCCACAGAGCCAAAGTCGGTCTGCGTTGTTTTCTCTGTAACGGAGTTATTTTAAGAACGTGATGGTTTTATCCATTTTGTTATTAAATGTGTAACAAACTTTATTGTGTGCTGCTGTAGTGTTTCATTATATTCCAGTTAAATCTGATGTTCATGTATAAATGTTGCTCATGGATCCTGGAGCCTGCATCGCTTTGTACGGCGTGCAGGTCTACAGCCTACGTCAGCTGGTTAATCTGCCTAAAAAACAACAGAGGGCTGAAGGAACCTTTTAGCTCCTTGGAAAGAGATCCGGGGACTTGAAAGTCCCGGGTACTTTTGGTCGAAAAGCGGCGATTGGTCTGTAATAATGAAGCCTGCAGGGTGAAACAGTAAACACAGTAAAATCACAACTCTTACAGGTTTTCCAGGATCAGATGATTCGTGAAAAGTGCGAGCTGATCGGTTCTTATCCCGGTTTAGTCAGGCTCTCACCTGACTGGAGCTCCTTCACCTGGCTGCTGCTGTGCTGTGTTGCAGGTTCACATGCGGCACAGTGTTCAGCCCTGGATGGAGACCACAGCAGGAAGTCCCTCCAGACACTTTCAGCACAGCTCTTCCTCTGCCAGGACCGCCGGCCTGACGCCCAGCTGCTCGGTTCCCAGCTGACCTGCTTCAGCAGCCAGACGGTCAGACCCACAGCTCGAACATTCTCTGAAATTATAGTCACACATTTCTGAGAGAAACTCTCTGAAAAATAGAACCACACGGCTTCACTTTGCAAGGCTACAACATCACACACACCTCTGCCGTCTCTTAAACCTGCAGTGGAAAATGAGATTATTCTACTCCTGAATCAGCCACATCACCATATTATCAGCCACACTGGGGCTCCAGAGGCTGGATTGGACGTATTCAGATGAAAACAGCGAGTGGTTTGGCTTTTTTGTGACTTTCAGGGAATTTCCAGGTGTTTTCCTTTTATTTAGTGTGTGTGTGTGTGTGTTTGTATGTGTGCCTGTAAATGTGCAGCTGTGGACTCGGGCAACTTGTCCTGCAGTCAGATGATTTTAGTGTTGCTTTAGTTTCATTGCCGGTGACCTGAGTCTGAGATCAGCTTCACTCGTCTCCCTCTTGACTTTCTGCTTCAGACTCTTGTGCGCTCCCTGCTGGCCGAGCAGCTGAACAGCTCTGAGTGGAGAAGCAGACTGTTGTCCTGTGACATCCTGTCCAGCTTCGCAGGGCCCATTAATAAGGTAATGAGATGATAAAGGACCGGCACCCTGCTGCCTGCCCGGCCCCGGTTTAAACCGTCTCCCTGTGTTGTGACAGGATGTGGTGCACAAGCTGACCCGTCTGATGTGGAGCGACCAGCGCCGCACGGTGCGTCTCGCCGCTGCAGAGGCCCTGATGAAGCTGGGAAAGACGCAGGAAGTTTACAAAGAGTTATGGTACTGCAGTAACAAACACAGCAATCATCTCTACGTGCTGGTGGAGGGTCGCAGTAGCTCAGCTGAGTCCGCCTGGAGAGCCCGGGGCTCCCGGGCCGGGCGGAGCCGCCAGTCAGTGTCTTGATGGACAGATACTTGTTGCTAAAGTAACCACTACCTACTGCTGATGCTAGATCTGTCCGTCGACAAACTGACTTCCCTTTACAAGCCAAAAAGCACTTCCTGCGAGACGTCCTGAGCGACCTCCAGACCCCTGCGGAGTCCGGTCAGCCACAAGGCAGGAGGTCTTTCGCAGCACTGGATCCACAGTGGGAATCTCTTGAGGAGGCAGAAGAAGCTACTGAGAAACACATCGAGCTCTTCGCTCTGCTTCAGAGTTAATCGAAATAAAACGATTATTGTGCCGCACGCCGTTTCACAATGACACTCGTTTTGTCTTGTGTCACAAATCCAGCGCACCCTTTCCTGGACCGCGGTGGCTCCCACCCGTCCACAAAGCCTCACTGTCAGCCAGGCTGAGTTTTCCTTCAGCTCGAGCCGAGATGACGGCTGTCGCCGCTGTGAACTCGTGTCTGTGGCGTTTAAGGTGCAGAAATTACTCACTCAACATTACGTGTCATCGTAGATTAAAGCTCTCCTATTGGTTGCAGGTTGAAGCTGGAGGAGGGGCGGGGTCTCCAGTTCAGGATGGAGGCTCTGGATGTAATCAGCCACCTGAAGATAGAGACGCTGCTCGAGCCTCTTGTGAGCCGCCTGAGTGACGAGTTCACTGCAGTCCGGAAACAGGCCTGTCTGACGGCCGGGTTTCTGCAGCTGAAGGACGAGACGGTGAGCGAGTTTTCTGCAGAGCTCTGTAACGCCGCTGAGCGTGTTGAGCCCAGAGAGACCCGGGTCAGGTCTACAGACAATTAAAGCTCTCTGGACCCGGAGCAAACTTTGGGATTTACTAAAACAAACCCTGACGGGAGAAAGTGCGGCCGGCACGGGAACTGGAGAAACTGGGGAAATTTGTATGTTGCTGGTGAGGGATTAAGAAAATAATGAAGTACTTATTAATAAAAAGAGAATGATCAGAGAAGGACTACGGCACATAGACAGCTGCTCCAGAGACCTGCTGCCGAGGGCGGCTCGGGCGTCTGGCCCCGAGCAAAGAGCTGCATCACCATTTACACAGTCCAGGTCTCCTCTCAAGGCCTTGAATGAATATTCCAGGAGAGGAACAAACACTAAACACTCTCACAGCTCCGAACCTGAACCTGGCGCCAGACTAAAATGAAGAGTGTGATGATAAGAAAAGGTTAAGGATAAAAACAATATAGACAAATAAGACACAACAATAAAAGAACATGATTAAATGATTAAATTTAAGAGGAAACAATTTTCTGCCATAACAGCGAGTCACGTGGCAGAAAGATGAAATAGTTTGAAATATTACCTCTGAGTATTACAGGCCTATAAAATAAAATAAAATGATGTTTGTTTGCTAAACAAAAACAAGCTGGTTTTCTACGAATAAACAGCCGTTTGTTTTCAAAGAGAAAAAATAGGAGAATAAACACAAACAAATATTTGTTTCTGCAAAAGATCAGTTTAATTTGATCTGTTATTAATTCTTTACATTTATTAAATAAGAGTTTCATATATTGTCATCACATGTTCTCCGCCTCGTCCCTTCACTCCTGCTGAACTTTGTTTCAGTGAGCCACTGACGTCAGCGTCATGTCTGACTTCCTGTTTCAGGTTGTGAGTCGCCTGCTGGAGCTGGCGGAGAACGACCCGGCGCAGGAAGTCCGGCTGTCGGCGCTCAGAGGTGAAAGCTGCGTCCATCACAGAGTTAAAGAAACTGTCTTCAGAACAGAAACAGAAACGTGCAGCACAGCGAGGTCCGACATGTTGGATCCACGTTCACAGACCTCCAGCTGATAAACGTGTGTGTGGTTGTTGCAGCTGTGGGCGCGCTGGGTTTGTCATCGCCGGACGTGCAGGAGACGCTGCTGCGCTGCGTGGAGACGGCGGAGGAGGCCGAGCTGCGTCTGGCCGCCTGCCGGCTGCTGCGGAGCGCCGGCGTGACTTCAGCCCGGCTGCGGGACTTCCTGCTGCAGAGGGTTGATGTGGAATCCAGCCAGCTGGTCCGCAGGTACGTGTTGAAACTGAGGGAGGCAACGTTGAAGAAACCAGCAGAGACCGCTGGAGCCTCCCGCCAGATCTGTGACAGCCGACCGGCACTCAGGCTGGCGGGCTGAACGGCAGACTTGTGTCCGGTAAAAAGTTCAAGCCGAGTTGAATGAAATTATTAATAAAAAGACCCAATTTCAGTTGCAAAGACTACGCTTGGAGAACTTTGAACATGGCAATAGATCCGGCAGATTCTTAGCCAGCCAATTGAAATTGAATAAAGAAAAAATAACTATTTCTTCCTTAAAGGACTCAGCTGGGAATCTGACTTATAACCCAGAAGAAATCAACAATGCATTCAGAGATTATTATAAAAACTTATATACATCACAAATTGACCCATCTAGCTCTAACATCGATGCATTTCTGAACAATATAGATTTGCCGAGGTTAGATGATGAACAGATCAGAGCTCTGGATTCACCTGTTTCAATGGCTGAACTCCAGGAAGCTCTCTTACATATGCCGAATAATAAAGCCCCTGGGCCAGATGGTTTGTTTGCCTCCAACAATGAATTCTGCTAATATCAGCCTGCTCCTTAAACCAGACAAAGACCCCACACTCCCGTCCAGTTATCGCCCAATATCACTTATTAACGCAGATCTTAAAATCATCTGCAAAACCCTAGCAAGAAGGCTAGAGAAGGTCACTCCTGGTATAATACACTCTGACCAAACAGGATTTATTAAGGGCAGGCACTCCACCAACAATACACGCAGGCTACTTAACGTAATAGACTATGCCACTATTCATAACCTGGAAACTATAGTTGTTTCTTTAGATGCAGAGAAAGCATCAGACAGAGTAAATTGGAAATTTCTATTTGCTACTTTATATAAATTTGGATTTGGAAACTCTTTCATAGATTGGATTAAAATCTTATACAGTTCCCCAAGAGCTTCTGTCAAAACAAATGATCATA
>NC_060160.1:508469-514082 GCF_021292245.1 Micropterus dolomieu | reverse complement strand
ATGTGAAGACCTATCGATATGGCTAAGTTACCCCGTCCCAGTTTCCCCATCACTCTGCGTGCTGGGGGACCTAAGTGACATTAGTATAGAGGTTGACACATCATACATGCTTCTCACTGCCTTATGCATCGCCAGGAAAACTATCCTCATGAACTGGAAGGCCAAAAAGAATATAAGTATCACCTTAATCACCTTATAGATCACATTAGCATGGAGAAAATGTCTGCTGTAAAAAAAACCAAATTGACACAATTCCAATCTCTCTGGTCCCCCTTAATCAACTTTATCACTTAATGGGGGTGGGTGTGTACTGCCTTGCTGGTCAGGGTCCCGTACGGCCGGTAGGTGTGTCTGGGGGTGGGTTGATTCTTAGATGCATTGCGGTGCGGGCGTGGGGGACTTTTTCTAATTTTAAATGTTGGTTGATGGCATGGTGTTGGCGGGGGCGGTGGTGCGGCGCTCGGGTTGCCTAGGGCGCGGGCTTGACGGGGGGGACCGGTGTTTGCCCTGTATTCAGCGTGCCGCTGCTGCGCGGTGGGTAGCCACTCTGCTGTCGCACGGTTGTTGGTATCGGTGCGCGGGTGGTGATTTTCACTCGCGCGCTGTGCGGATGTGGTGGCGCTCGGTGCTTGGCTGCCTCCCTGTGTGTCCTGTGTGTGGGTCCGGGTTGGGGGGAGGGGGCGGGCGGCGGGCATGGCGGTGGAGGTTGGTGGGGGGGATGCTTGTGGTGGGTTTCGGTCTGGTGGTGAACGTGCGGCGTGGGTCACGGTGTAGCCGTGGGTGGGGTCTGTGGTCTCTCTGGCTGCGGGGGGGATGAAAAAAACTGGATGGGGGGGGGCCACTGGTCTATGTTGTGTCCGCGCCGCGGTCGGTCTGGGCGCTGCTCTTCCTCTTTTGCGTTCCGTCGGCATTACGTTGTCAACTGGCATTTGGGTCGGGGTCTTCTGCGTTTGCATCGCGGTGCATCTGGGAGTCTTTGTTTTTTGTTGATTTGATTTATTCTTTTTCTTTCTTCCACCCCTATTGGCTACTGGGGTTCTTGCCTGCCTGTTACAGTCGTGGCGTCCCACTCTCACTAACAACTACATTCTTTAACAGGCTTATGCGCACACACATGTACACACACACATACAGACACATTCACCCACACGCGCACAGACACACACAGACACAAACAAACTTAGGTTGTCCCTGGTAGAATTATTCCTGATGGCTTTCTTTCAGTTACTTATTTAAATTAATTATTATTCCAGCTCTCGTGGCTGTGTTGTGTTGCTTATTTAGTGTGTGTGACTGTTTCTTGTTTTCATTGTTCTCTTAGTTGTCTTAATATGTCATTAATATGTCAGCTGTTTATTGCTGCTGTTCGGCTGGTTGTCTTTTACTATTATTATTATTTTTATTGTTTTTTTTGTTTGTGTTTGTTTGTTGTTGTTTTTCTCCTCCCCAAGCTCCCCTCTCTGTTCTCTTGCAGGTTTTGTTGCTTTCTGCAATTGGTGTTTCCCACAGCTTTTCCCTGTTGTCCCCACCCTCCATCCCCCTTCTCTTACAGGTGTTGTCCTTTCTCTGTTCAAGTTCAAGCCGAAAGAAAAAAGCTTGAACCTTTAAAACAAACACCAGTTAGAGTAGAAACGTTTCACCGGGAGGGTCGGAGGTCGACAGAGTTGACATGAAGCCATGTAACAACTGATTTTCAACTTCTTCTGATCTCCTTCTGTAGCTTTAACCCAAAAGGCAGCAGTGGGCGTCCGGAGACCGACTCCAGACTACAGAGCAGCGTCTGGTCAAACCGGACCGGAGACTCACGCTACACGATTATTAGTACAATTAAAACGGCTCCCCGACACATTTCTGACACATCGCCGACGTCTTCCAGATATCCAGCACGCCAAATATCTGGAGGAGTCGGCCGACTCGACATCCACACCCAGCCAATGAGAGCAGGCGGCTGCTGTTTCCTCCCCTCCAGCTCTCTGGAGCTCAGACTGCTGCTGCCTGCGTCCGCCGATCCGTCCTTTCACCCAGATTCTTTGTCTTTAGAATAACGAACAGCTGTTTCCTGTGCAGAGTTTCACATTTCACCTGTGTTTTCTTGACCAAACGTGTTTTTGAGACCAGCGTCAGGTGACTCAGCCGCCGTCAGCTCGTGTAGTGCGTGAGCCCCCGTCACCGATCAGACACGTAGCGTGAACGCCACGCTGAGAGTCGCGTAGTCTGCGGAGCCACAACATGTCCGCAGCGCCCGGAGGAAACCCACGCGGAGCCACCGTGCCACTCAACGCGTTCTCATCTGCGTCTCAGAGGCGCTGAAGGGCACCTCTGAGACAAATAACCACGTTTAGTCCCTTTTTCTGAAAGCGTCGGTATCGGACGGTCCGTGCTGCTCTGTCATCTCTTGGCGGCTGCACCTGGATCTGCAGGTCACGCTGCAGGTCATCTCTGTGTCCTCGCCTTCTGCCCGGCACACAAACACGGTGTTAACTGCCCGAAAAAGTTCAACAAAATGCTCACAAAGAGGAGAAATGACTCATCACACAGTAGAACGTGTGTGAATATAAGGCATGAACAGAAAGAGTGGCCAGCAGAGGCCGCACTCTTTAATAAACTCATCACAAAGCTGAAAACATTTAGATGGTAAATATTACTGTAGGCAGCGCGTTTGATTTATTGATCGCTGTCCGGTTGTGAAGATAGATTCAATAAATGAATCAGCTGTCAGGTCAGATGTTCTGGAGATGTTTTCTGTGTTCACGCAGGACGATGGAGGATCAGCTGCGTCTCTGCGGCTGCGACCTGCGGGAGGAACGCCGCCACGCCAAATACATCCGCCTGCAGGTACACCTGAGCTGCAGTACTGTCACGTACAGCTGAGCCCGAGTGAGTATTTCATCAGTCTAACGCAGTACCGCTGCAGAGCTGCTTCACCGGGTGGATGCTGCGTTCGCAGGTGCGGCGTCTGTGCGAGTGCCGAGCTCTGGCAGAGAAGGTGTTGCTGCTGGAGAAGCTGCGGGTCGGAGGACGAAGCATCGGCCCGGGGACGCTCGCCAGGCTGCTGAGTCAGCGATACAGGACGCCCGATCAATAACCCGTCACGTGTTTGAGTCTTCTATTCAATAAAGCTTCTGTTTCCTCGACGCCGACTTTGTTCCGCCGGGTTATTTCAAAGTTAAAGCTTCGACCTGTCAGCAGGTCGTTTATAGCAAAACTGACTTAAACCTCATTTTAATGAATTCATTTCATCTCCAGGTGGAAAGTGGATTTCTTTGTGTTTGGGTTAAAAGGAGTGTCCTGGTGAAAGAGCGCAGATGCAGCTTCATGGACTGTTTTAATGAGTGAATAAGGACAGTTGTGTGTAGAGCAGGTGTTCATGGGGCCCATCAGACCGAGTAACTGATTACTAATCAGTCCCTCTTCAGATGTCCGTCGGCCTTCAGCTGGTGTCGATTTATGGTGTTTGTGTTGGAGGTTCTGGGGCGTCGAGATGATGACGGGAAGGAAAAGCAGCCGGTAACTGTGCGGTATTGTTCTGTACGGCTACTGTGGCGCTCTTCGTGGAAATACATCATGTTTGTACAAAGTACTTATATCTCAGTATAATATTCTCTACTGTTAAAATACATGTTACCATCAGTCATCGCTGCAACATGCGCTTCATTTACAGGTGTACGTATATAAATAAAGGACCCTGTCTGTATATATATAGTTTATTTTGTCCGGATATGTTCAGGTTGAGAACCTCAGTGCTCTGACAGGCAGAGCCACCGCAGGGACGTCAGGATGAACTCAAAGGGTTGTTTTCTATTACAAATACTATCTAAAAGTGAGTTTCCAGCACCAGTGATCGGAGACGATGTGTTCATTGATCACACTTTAGATTCTGGGATGTAAGAAATGATTAAATTCTGAAATGACCAATCACAGATCACCTTTAGAAACACGTGTTTACTGAGTGTCACACACGGATGTTTATATGATCCAACATATGAACTCGTATTAGTTTCTGTTTGTCCTCTGGAAACCGTGATACTGATGATAGTACAGAAGAAGCTGCAGCGTGCGGGCCGCCCACCTCTGACGCGGTGTCCCAGGTCAGTCTGAGGTCAGTCTGAGGTCACTCCACGGCGCATCAATCACCTCGGACTGTTTCCCCCGGGGCTTGTGATTGGCTGCTCTGTGTGTGACGCGCCCTCAGGTGTTCTGGACGTGGTCGTGCTGAAAGTGGACATTTCAGGACTCGCTGGACCCCAGACCCGGAGCTCCTCCACCATCCGAGTCCAGCTTCTGGTAAAACAATTAATTACCCACATTAAACACTTTCAGTATAATCAGCTGATTTCAGGCTTTACAGCCAAATGCTGCTGAGTTACTACGCAGCTTAATGAAGCTGGTTCACCAGCTGTGGGCCGGATTAACGGCACAAAGCCCAGATTTTATTATGGTGTTCAGGTGTGAAGACCGGGGGTCTGGGGGGTCTGGGGGGTCTAGGGGGTCCGGGTGGGGGGAGCCGCCATTCGGGGCCTCGCTGGACCCCAGAGGCCACGAAGGGAGTTCAGCCTGCTGACGGTTCACTCAGGGTAACAAACTGGAGTCAAAACGCGGCGGTGAGGAAGATGATGGTTCGTTGAGTCGGTGGGAACTTAATTGAAGTTGGAGCGCGTTCGCGTCAAAGCGGGCAGAGTATTTCCCAACGGCGCATGCTCCGTATTTTCCCCAGAATGCCCGTTGAATGTGTGTCAGGATAGGAGGAGGCGGAATAATCACAAATCTACAAGTTAAAAACTTGAATATTCTCTGACACGGTGTTCAAGAAACCCAAGGACAAAATGTGTGACCTCTCAGAGTCTGTTTCCTAACCATAACCGAGGAGCCTAGTTTCGGTGCCGAAACCCAACCGCATCGTCCACGAAGCCTCCGGCGCTGAACACAGAATCTGGCAGGTCACACATTTTGGTGTCACACCTGTCTATTTTTGACGGAAGACGCGTGAAGCCGCGCAGAGCAGAGGAGGCGGGCAGGAAGTCAGACACAGAAAAAGCAAAGAGTCCTTGTACGGACTCCCGATCGCATATAATCAACACACCCAGTTAAAACATTTTAACTATGTAGCCTTCTTAACCCGGTAGAAGCACAAAAATCAAGGACAATTTACCAAATCAACTAAATCTAAACAATTCAGCAAAAGCTCTTATTCTGAAATGCTCCATGTGGGAATTTCAGCCCTGCAGGGAACTGGAGGAAAACTGTTCACAGGGCTGTGATCTGTTGTAGAAGCACACAAAATGACAAACAACAAGTCAACAACGCGGGGGGGGTTGAAGGCTCCGCCGCTGAAGCACTTCCAGTCTGACTGTTGTCACAACAGTAGGTGACAAAAGCAGGAAACCACACAGTCTGAAAACAGTAATAGATTTTAATAAGCAAATTAAGCTAAATGTACAATTGTAGGCGTCTGTCAGATCAGTGTGTGCAGAAGAGAGGGAGTCAAATCATCCAGCAGGCTCCTTTACAGCCGCCTGCGCCCCCCCCCCCGCTCAGGTGCTGCATCTCACACCAGGTCTCAACTCCACCCACCAGTCACCTGGATTAAAGGGACAAAACACAGCAAGATACAAA
>NC_060160.1:477195-508369 GCF_021292245.1 Micropterus dolomieu | reverse complement strand
CGGGGGCAGCAGGTGACCCGCAACCACAGATCCAGACTCCACAGCTCCAGAGCCAGAAACACCTGCAGGAAGTGATAGGAGGAGAGAGGAGAGGGACGAGAAAGCACAAGACTACCAGAAAGGGGAGAAGTTGTGTTAGTAACATGCAATAATGGGATGAGGTTGCATACAGAGGGAGAGAAAGTAGAGGAGAGAGGAGCTCAGTGCATCATGGGAAATCCCCCGGCAGTCTAGGCCTATAGCAGCATAACTAAGGGATGGTTCAGGACTACCTGAGCCAGCCCTAACTATAAGCTTTATCAAAGAGGAAAGTCTTAAGCCTACTCTTAAATGTGGAGATGGTGTCTGCCTCCTGAACCCAAACTGGAACCTGGTTCCACAGGAGAGGAGCTTGATAGCTGAACGCTCTGGCTCCTGGTCTACTAAACTACCTGTCAGACTCAAATTCAAACTAGCTTTGTTGGCAAGAATGTATAGAACAATATTGCCAAAGCTACATATAAAGAACATAAGGACAATTCATTTCATACATTTCATTAGGTAAAGAAATAAAACAGCAAAAGGTGTGTGTGTGTTAATACAAAATAAAATATATAAAATTAAAAATTCTGTAAAAATAAATATTAAAAAAGAGTAAATGAGTAAAACAAGGGGGTGTGTGTGTTTAAAAAATATATAAAAAATAAAATATAAATTAAAAATATTTTAATTCTTAAACTATGTAAATGATGTGAAAAAAATAATAAGCAGGTGTGTGTGTTAAAAAATTAAATAAAATATTTTAAAAAAGTAAAAAAAAAAAAAAATACTTATATTATATATATATATATATATATATATATATATATATAAGTAATGTGTGTTTTATTATAATTTAAAACATTTTAATAAAATAAATACATAACACTGTAAATGTGTGTGTGTGTATTAATAGACAAAAATGAATGAATTAATTAGTTCATTAAAAAAAAAAAAAGACAATCAGTATCAAATGTGAGATTTAAAACACAACAATTACTAAAATATCACACAATCAAAATAACTCTCTGCCTTTCACAAACAAGTCCTGTCACACTGGAAAATGATTTAGAAACCTAATTTTAATCCCCATAACGTCCTGCGATGGAACAACAGAGTCATCGGCCGGATTTCAAACAACGATGAGACTTCATATCGGGAGGAAATTTATAATCCTGCAGAGTGGTGCTCAGAGAACAAGCTGCTGCTCAACGTCAGCAAAACCAAGGAGATAAAGACTCCTGCGTCCATCAGAGGAGCTGAGGCGGAGCAGGTCAGCAGTTTCAGGTTCCTGCGAATCAGCATCACAGAGAAGCTGACATGGTCGTCTCACGTCTCCACGCTGGAGAAGGAAGCTCAGAAACGACTGGATTCCTTGAGGAAGTTTAAGAAGGCCGAGATCTTTTCCAGAGGAGCAGCAGAAAGCGTCCTGACTGGAAACATCACTAACACGGGATGTGCACGGCTCAGGACCGGAGGGCTCTGCAGCGGGGGGTTCAAACTGCTCAGAAGGTCACTGATATGTGATCACATGATGCTGTTTATCACAAAGGGTTGCGGCGTCCACAGACTGTTTAATGTGGACATGTTGGTCCATGTTGGGGACAGCTTGCTGACTTTTTGTTCCCTTGCCTGGTATTTCATGTGAATAATAAAAAATAAACTGTAAGATGGTTAACGTGTCCAGGAAGGACCTGCCAGTCCCGGGTGGCGAGGAGGCGATTATCAGAGACGCTGTTACGGACTAATAAATATCATCTTTTCATTTGAACTAGTTATTGGTTATTTTGTTTGTCTGAAACCTCAGTAGAAATGTTTGTTCCTGTCTTGGAGCTGAAGTCTGATTTAAAGATGGACATAAATAAAATACTGAGTTAACTGAAGGGCCTGGCTGCTGATGGAAAGAGACTGACCGCTGAGCCACTTCCTCAGATTTTTCCATCAGAATTAATAAAAATTATTATTAAAACTTATTTTCTTTTCATCCCAAATTCTCCAACATCCACGAAGAATCTCTTTCTGTCTTAAACGGAACCACGTGGTGGTCCGTGGGGGGGGGGGGGGGGGGGGGGGGGGGGGGGGGGGGCGCTGACGAGCTGCTGAGGAGGAGCAGCTCCACCACAGAAGAAGGAGGAGGACAGGAAGTGGAAAGGTGATCGGCAGCGTGTGATCAGATGGAAGGTGAGTGATCAGCAGCTCCTGCACGAGGATGAAACCTGCACGAGGCTCCGCGTGTTGAACAACCGCCGCCGATCAGCTGATCAGCCGCCTGTTTAAACCGGCGACAGAACCGGTTCCGATTCGGTCTCACAAAGCGGGTCAGGTCTTTAGGGGCACTTCCGGTTAGCCTGAAACTCACGTTAGGTGCGTTAGAGACGACTGCGGCTGCGCGCACGGGGCCTTTCTCATCTCCCACAGTTCTGCCTCCTCGCGAGCTCGAGGAGTCGAGGAAACAAGCATGTAAGGAAATGAGATGTTTCCTCGGAGCGTCATTTTAAAGCGACGTCAGTTAAATCTGATCTGCTGCAGCTGTTTCCCGTAAATCTGTGTCTCAAAAATAAAATCGTTATTAATCAGAATACGCTGCCCCTGAAATGATGTTATAATGTGGGATTGGAAAAGGGAACATGAGGGAGCATTTTTCTGAAGAGCTGATCAGTAACTGTTGAATGAATGGAAATAATGTGCTGGTTATAATTTCATATATATGTGTTGACTGAACATGTAACTTTACTCTCACTAGTATTATTATTATTATTATTGCTGTTCTCGTAGGTCTGTATGGTTTTAAAGAAGGAAAATAACTTCCTGACGAGATTTTGTACAATTGTGAAATGTAAATAAGGAGGGAAAAAAAAAAGTTAGAGCGAGTCCTGTACTGCCTGTGATTGGCCAGCTGGGTATTCGGGGCGTGGCTTAGCGAAGGGTCAATTCCACCGAGTAGAGGTTAGACATGAGTCATGTGATCGTTTCAGTATTGACCTACGTCCTCCCCGATCAGGCCTGGGTCTCAGGCTCGAGGATGGAGGCACAAATTTGGGAAAAGAGAAACTGCCCACAATGCATAGCGGTATGACGTGAAACACGAGGGTTACCAGGGGAAGCTTCAAAGTGACGTCAGTAAAGTCTGAGGGTTCAGGGTTCAGGGTTCAGGGAGGGGCGTCTGGGATTGGGCCGTAGTCTAACGTGAGCTGCACGCGGCTGCAGGGGCTGGGTCTAAAACCGGCGCCGCCAAGTCGGACACATTCTCCCTGCGTGAGCTCACAGTGAGCTGAGGTCATGACCGACAGCAGAACCTAAAAATGTCCGTCTGTCTCCCCTGTCAGGTCAGTCAGGTGACATCACGGTGACCCCAGCAAACAGGAAGTGCTCCGCTGTCACAGGAAGTGCCCGAAAGGTCAAAGACAACGCCGCCGACTGGCACAACCTGATGATGAGGTGGGAGAAACTCAACGAGGACGGATTCAGCGTGGCGGGAAACATCGCCAACCTGAGGCGGACACGGTGAGTCCCGTTAGTCTCCCGGCGCCTTCAGTCCTACGCCGTGGTTCTCCTCTTACATCGTCATGGTACCTGATGCTGAGCGGCTGACCAGGTTCTGGTCCAGATCAGAGATCAGTGCTAGTAAAAGCCCCGCCCACGTGACGCAGAGACCGGAGCTCTTGATCCTGGTGCTGGTTCACCCGGCCCGGTATTATAACAGATCCTGGACTGAGATCCTGGTGGACTGGCTTCGTGCTGCAGCCTCTGAAGAGACCAGCATGAACCACATGATGATAACAAAAAGAACTTCTGAGTTCTTCTCCGCCTTTTAGTCCAGTGAGCAGGTTCAGGACCGGGACCAGGACCTGCAGGACCACGCAGGTTTCCAGACGCAGGAGAGTCCAAAGGTTCTGCTTTCTACAGAAAACCTGAGAAAAGATCAGGCTCATCCGGACTCGTTAGGATCCAGGTGCTTTTAGGCTCTCTGGACCTCCAGAACATCAGGAGGAGTAAGACCCGGATCAGAAGGGACGCGTTTCCCGCAGTGAGAGGCGTCTTTTTTAAATCGTTTCCTATTGGCAGTGAGCGTCCTGCGTCCAACATTCAACTGTGAGCAGAAAAGCGCCCGACGTCATTCTCGCTTTTTTCAACTGTTTCCAGCTGCTTGGACTGTCCAGAGACAAACTGTCCCCGCCCTCATAAAGACGAAGCTGCTGGACCAGCTGGCGGTGCCACCAGCGGCGTCTCCTCTTTCTGAGGGCCTCATGTTCTCCGCTTCCTGTCTCCTGCGTGTCTCCAGGCGCCCTGCGTTTGTCTTTGATTAAAGCGACAACAGACGCAGACCTGTGGTCACGTTCCTGCAGTGAGACAAAGCTTAGATCGCTGGCGCTATAAGAGACGGACAGGACAGCTGATTCAGTGGTTGCCTAGCAACATATAATTAAAAAAAGGCGCCTCGTGTTTTCTCTCCTAGAAAGCGTAAATTCCCAGACTGCCTTTTCCTCCACCTTACACAGCATCTTACTGCTGTGTATGCAGCCGCTTCCTGTCGGCACCAGCGTCTCCTGCGCACGATCGCGCAGCTGCCAAACACCAACGGACCACGAGCTTGTTAGATTCTAAAAATACGGTTCCGTCTCTCACGTGCGACGGGGTGTCGCAGGGTTTTGACCTCATTTTTGGGCCCACATGGAGCCGTCCATGCAGGCTTTGGCCGACCCCCCCGGTCTCCACACCTTCATCACCTCCAGTCCAGCGGCGAGGTCAGTCTCAAAGCGGACTGAACGTTTCCTTAAACACAGCGGCGTTAAAAAGGCAGGAACATGCAGCGCGCTCAGTTACACAAGCGGGTGTTCGAGGCCCCGCCGTTTCTATTGGCGCCCCTGGATCACTCAAAGCAAAGAGCTGCTTCCTGTGTGACATCACTTCCTCTGACCTGCCAGGATGTGGATTTCTGGTGTTTGTAGTTTAACCATCACTTTGTCTGTTTCAGGTCTCAGAGCGATCGGCTTCTGCTGGACGACGAGTCTTCATCATCCTCCTCCTCCTCGTCTTCATCAGCTCCGTGGCAGCAGGCGGGCGAAGCTGCGGCGCTGCAAGACGAATGCCGCAAACTGCAAGACGTCATCGACAAAATGGTGACGCTCGATTTACTGTAACTGAGGAGGAAGTTTCGTTGATCGTGGAAACGAAGCTGCTGCAGTTTAAATAGAAACACCAGAGCGTGTTCGGACTGTGACCAAGTTAACGTGAGATTTGTGCGTTTGACTTGGTTTCAGCAGCGTCACAGCAGACACAGAGCAGGTTGACCTGAAGACAGACATGTAGTTACTGATACAAAGACCAACAGGTGGAACAGCCGGCGGGGGGGTCGCTTTAATTTGAAGAGACAGAAAATGCACAATAAAAAACACAAACATTTTCAGCAGTCGGCCCTTCTTTTACTTTACTGAAAGGCTTAAAGGAAACGTCGACTTTATCACCGTTAAGTTTAAACAAATCAAGTTAAAAACATAAAATGTGTATTTAGGCTCCAACATGATCAAATGTATTAAGTTTTATGACATTTTGCTTCTGAAATCCAGCCTGAATCCACTAAAAAGTTTAATCTGATTGGATTTCGGCTGTCAGATTGGATCAAATCCTGAAAATGGGTTGTTCAAAAGAAAAAAAAAAATAAAGGATTCTGAAATCTGATTAGATCACCTGATCTGGATCCAACCTTCAGTTTGTGGTGTTCAGAACTTTGTAGTAGAATCAGGATTATCCTGATCCCAACAGAAGGCTGGATGGATTTCAGGAGCACAATGTCATAAAACTTTTTCCAGCAACTGGGTCCTGGAGAAACAGATCTGACTTTAAAGAAAAACTATTCGACCGTAAGCTGGTGCAGAACTAACTAATGAACTGTTTAATGTTCAGATAACTGAATGTTCGGCCCCTGAGGCGACCCCCGGGCCCCTCAGGGCGACCCCCGGGCCCCTCAGGGCGACCCCCTTCTCATGCTTGTTTCTGATGTCGATTCATCTTCTGATTCCCGTCAGGTTGTCGTGGTGACGAAGATGGAGCGCTTGATGACATCACAGCGTGGCGTTCAGGATCTGGAGGAGTTTCAGTTCGGACCTGAAGGAAGAAAGTTTCCTCTGTTTCACAGCTGGAGCAGCAAACACTTCGGTGAGTTTTCCCGCAGTGCGCCTGCGTGATGTCGGCAGCTTGTTCCCGCGGCGCTCTGACGTCTGTCTCGTTGCAGAGGACTCGTCTCGTTTCCTGCTGCGGTGCTTCAGTCGGGAGCTGAAGCTGAAGCAGTTGATCCTGCAGGAACTCGCCCACGCCGCGACCTCCGACCTCTGCATGGTCTACCTGTCCTGCTGGCTGCACCAGCCCTTCGTCCCCCCCCAGGCCAGACTGACCCTGGAGGCCCTGCTGCTGGAGACCGGCCACCGCACGCTGTGATGTCATACGGACAGGAGTTAGCTTAGCTTAGCTCGGACCGCAGGGGAGCTGGTGAGCAGCTGCGGAAACGGCAGCAGGCGGATCCACTTCCTGAGGCTGCGGGCGAACTGCGACTCTTTGATACGAGGGGATCGCCCGTTTCCTGTCACCTGTGGTCCTCAGGTGTGTTTCTGTCGGAGCAGCGCCAGTCTCCAGATTCACTCTGAATGTTTTTGTTAACTGACATTTGTTGCTGTAACAGTAAAGATAGTTTCTGAAGAACAAAGTGTCACCGTGTCCATCAAACTGCTCGCCGCTCTGCCGTAGCTGCACGCCGTGCCGGAAGGTTACTTTGGAAATGTAATGGATGATTACAAGTGATTTAAAATGCAGAGTGATGTAACTTATTACATTTAATTACTTTTTACAGGAGTGACACGCCTGATGACATCATCACACAGAGGTCAGAGCTGATCAGTTTATTGGAGGAACATGAAATGTGTGTAATCAACATGACAAACCAGTAAAGGTGGATCTCCTCCCAGCGCTCCGCAGTCCGTCCTCACATCGTTACAAACTTTACGTCTGGAAAATGTTTCGCCGTGAAGTTTTATAAAAAGTAATAAAATAGTGCAACTTTTTTTAAACTTTGTTTTTCATATTTATCTACATATAAACAACTAATCAAGACGTCTCTAGATGAAGCGCTCCAAACATGGAAACACTGAAAAAGAAACAAGTTTACAAATTTACAATCTTTCCAGAATCCTTAAAAACCAGCCGAAGAGCCGCCGCCGCCGCCATCACCGGTGAGAACTGAGTCGACCAATCAGACCACGAGCTGAGATGATAAATGAGAGTACGGGAGCCCAGAGAGGACACTACGTACTCACAAACTTCAGTCTTCTCCTTATACTACCGTTGAGTCTATGACCCAGAGGGCAGGACTTGCCGAGTCCTGATCTTCAGGTCACGTTGCTCTCAGGACAGCAGCTCAGCTTCACAAAATAAAATAAGAAAATGAGTCGATCGATGACGACGTGGCCCGGCAGCCTCTCTGCTTTCTGAACGGAGAAACACTTCAAACTGGTTTTTAAACGGTCTGATGAAGACAGAACGAGATGCAGGCGGGACGTTAAGTCTGTCCTCAGGTGTTGATCTGAAACAGGGCGGAACCGACACCTGAGCCACAGCGGTCTGAGGACTCGTCGGGCCCCCTTCGGTTATAGTGTACAGGATGTCCTGAGGGGGGCGCTACAGGAAACTGTCTGGCCGACAGGTGCGTGTTAGTGTGATGTGGTTCAGGTCAGGTTGTGGTCTTCCAATTCTGTTCAGGGTTCACTGAGGAGTTTTGGCTCCATCGGAAGCCTCAATACCCAGCAGGGCCTGGACTGCCTCCAGAGGGACCCCCTCAGGGGTCTGGATGTGCATGGTGGTTCCGTCGGGCCCGTTGACTATCACGATCCCGTCTAATCCTGGTTCTGCCAGCTGGACCGTCAGCCCCTCAGTCTGTATGTAGATCTCCTGACCCTCCTGCAGCTCTTTGGGCTCACAGGGGTCTGTGGAGCTGGACTCGGCCTGGCAGGAGTCCTTCTGCTGAAGCTCAGAGGGAGCCAGAGTCTGGACTGAGCTGGACTCGGGAGTCTGGACTGAGCTGGACTCGGGAGTCTGGACTGAGCTGGACTCGGGAGTCTTTGAGTCTGTGGTGGTCTCGGGACTTGAACCCAAAGCTTTCTCCAGCTCCTTCATCTGGGCTGTGATGTCACTGGTGCTCAGGACCTGGTCCTGGCTTGCTGGCAGAGTCTCCACCTGGGTGGTGGTCTGCAGAGGCCCCTGGTCCTGGTCCTCAGCTGGGGTCACTTCCATGGGGGTGACAGGCGGAGGAGCTTGGGTGGAGGGCATCTTAGCAGAGCTGGAGCCAGAGGAGCTGGGGGACCAGAGAAACACATCAGCCCTGTAGACCTGGTCCAGGTGTGACACTGACAGTCTCCAGATCACCTGTTCTACCTGTACACTCACCTGGAGGCGGAGTCTGCGGTGGTGGTCAGCAGTTTGGATGCACCTGGGATCACCAGGGGGGACACAGAGACCGAGCAGGGCTTCAGAGAGGAGGTCACAGGGGGCACAGGGGGCGAAGGGGTCCCTGCGGCTCCACCTGGGAAAGAAAAGTTCAAAATATCAGCTGCAGTAGTGAAACTGCAGTAGTATGAAGTACAAACGCAGTACTGGTACCTGTTCTGGGCGTCTCGATGCCGTTCTGGTGAACAGAAACGCTGTTCTCCATCTTGAATCTCTTTGAAGGCGGCAGCATCTTTGAATTCTGGGAAACAGAGTTTTTAAGTGAATCAGACTGGACCTGGATCAGGTGTTTAGCTGCCACAGAGTCCTGGTTCCAAAGTCCCGGTTTCTATCAGAGTACAACTGTACTACGAAGCGAGGTACCCGGCTAATCCAGGAGAAACTTCCTGCTGAACCCGTACTACAAAAGGGGGACAGGTTTTCCCAGAGGTCAGTGCACCTCTAAACTCTGAGCAGGTTATCTCCATGGTTACTTTAATTAATCCACGCCTCCAGGTCTGATCCTGACTGGTTCCTCTGCAGCTGAGCTGGGACTCTGGGAGCAGACCTGAACAGCGATCCTGAAGGTTTCCTGTACACGTCTGTATATTAATACACGGAGACGGGGAGGGCTAACGATCTGATGAAAGAATGCGGAGTGAGATGTGAAGCCGTGTGCTTCCTCCAGAGCCTCACTTCAATGTTAAGAATATATAAAGTAATAAAGTGTTTTTCTTTCCATACATGTACATTAAAATGTGTTGTTCCCGTTAACGCCTGCCCCCTGCCCCCCCATCAATCTGAGAAGCACCTGTGATCTCGATCCACATTTTATTGTGCGTCATGTAATGTGGGGAACTGGTCTTGACTACAACACTAGTTGTAGGTTTGTCGTAGATTTAGCCGTTAACGTGTCTTTAACTGCTCATATCCAGACACTGTCGACGCCATTCTTCTGGAGAAGAAACACAAACACGGCTCTTTGATGCAGGGCAACGATCACAATATCATTTTCCTCAATAACAATAGAATGAATGTTCAATATATCCTCAATAAAGATTCGTTTAATTCATTTGAATCGCAAACAAATTAGTACTTTTTCTATTAAAATATTTATTTTGTTGAGGAAAAGGGACTAAAAAAAGATTTACTGATCATATTTGTTGAATTTTTATCATAATAGTTTTGAATGTTCTCCCTCAGATTTGTGAAGTGATCCACTGTCTGGACCACATAATTCACCAGCTGGTTTCTTCAATGTTCACTCGGGAGCAAAAATCAGCCTTTAAACTCAAAAGAAATAATGATTTGACGTTTATCGTGATAATTATCGAATGATATGAAATGTTTTTATCGTGATAACATTTTTGGCCCTAATTCAAGTCAACTAACAAACATCTTTTTTCACCGTCGTAGTTTGAATTTGTTTGGTAACCCGAGTTAAATCTGAGCAGGTTAAAGTCTTTGCCTGCTACACCGGCAGTGTCCGGAGAGGAAGAGTTTAAAGACACGTTAACGGCTAAATCAAAGCCAGGTTAAGCTTGTTGGCAGAGCACTGAGTAAACGTGTAATTATCTTCAGTGCTCTTGTTGTAATTCTCTGGTTAGTATTCGATGGGCTCTTCTTTTATGTGTAATGTGATGAAGATGTAAAGCTGCAGCTGCACGTCGTGTCCACGGTCATATAAATATGGAGTCGGGGGGGAAACTTCCAAGATGAAGATTTAGAGGAACTAATAATCACAAAAACACTCAACATTTCTGATTATATTTATAAGGAGGTGTGTATTAATACTTCTCATCCTAACACGGAGTACAGATGTGGTGTGTAGTATACAGAGTAACCTCGAGTCAACCTCTTCTGTCAAATTCATGCAAAACGCCTCTTCAAGGCAGATGCACAGTAAATTGAATTTAGGTCAAGAAAGATATCAGAATGACTGTAAGAGCTACTGGAACTGATGAATATCAGCTTAAACACTAAAACTAATAGATTTTTCATTTCATTTGAAAATGTTTGCTAACAAATGCCTGCAGACAGCTACAGCTGGGAAACACTGCAGGGCCGCAGCATAAAGCCTTACCTAGAACAAGTTTACATTTCATACCAATGCCATGAAAAATGACTGTTTGACACAGCATATTTTTTCTAAAACAGCCCCGCCCCCTTGGCGGCAGGCGGCTGCGTCGCTCCGTATCAGCCGGCAGCTCCACGCAGACGTGCGTTTCTGCTGGTAGATCATGAACTTCCTACTTAAAGCTGGAGGTCGTTATTTTCAGAATCCTATTGGCTACAGGAAGCGCCCGTCATCGGCAGTTGGTTGCAATTGGTTCAGGAAATAACAGGGGCCGGCCCTTCCTCACAGCGCAGGCTCTCATTGGCTGTTGTAGGCGGTGAAAGGGACATGTGAGCTCCTATTGGGTCAGATTTGGTGTCAGTCGAAAGGTCAGAGTTCAGCAGCTAATTTGAATACAAGCTATCGTAGTCGTTTCCGTTCAAATCGGAGTTATTCCGGTTATAATGACGTACGAGCCGCGTCTGCCGGCAGATCTGAAGCGATGCGGCAGCCGTCTGAGGATTTACTGATGGAATCATGTGTTTCGAACTAAATGTTTTACTGGATTGGATCATCTGGACAGCGTAACAAGAGCGTTTGTTGTTGGAATATAATCCATCGGTGGATTAAGTTACTGTGAGGCTTCGTCGGTGAGTCGCGTCACTTTTCACTGTATCTTGGACTTTAGCTTTCAGACGGTGGATCATTCGAGTATGAAGTTAACACAGCAGCTGTGTGCACAGACCGAAAGTTAAATCGCCATGGCAACAGGCCTCAGGTAACACCTGTCTCTCCCTTTCGGATTAATCAGAAAGTTACACCTGAAGTTACCCGGAGAAGCCAGGTACCTAGCTTCGTAGTACAGGCCTCTGGACTCTGGCACCAGTGTGCAGGTACAGATACCGGATCCAGACCAAACCTGGATCCTGCTCTCAGAACGCGATGGCGTGTTTACCTCCATGTATCGGACGTTCTTATTGGTCAGACTGGAGCTGGGAGACGCTCCAGGAACCACCTTCATCCTGTTCACCTCATCCAGGATCCCCAGAGACCGGGCCACCTGAAACACACAGTACAGTCCACAGACCGCTACACACACCCGCAGCAGAACCTCCACAGCAGAACCCAGTAGGACGTCTCACCTCGATGTTCCTGACCTCCAGCGGCATGGCCCCGCCCTGAGGGCTGATGATGTAGTCCTGAGCAGCCTGTCTCACCTGAGCCTGCAGGGACTCAAACTCACGGTAGATGTCTGGAAACCGAGTCCGAGCTGGACCGCCGCGCTCCACCTGAAACAGCCAGAGGACAGAGCCGTCTGTCAGGAATACCAGAGCACAAAGTACACTTCCTGACCCGGGTCTAAAGAAGGACCATCAGAGACACGTGTCCTTGATTACTCTGAAGAGTCCAGCTACTCAACATGTGCTGCTTTGTGTTCTGCTGACACTCGGTGCGAAGCGTCGCCTGTTCGCAGTCCGACCAGCTGTGGAGTCAGCGCTTTTCATAAAAGAGCAGCGGTCTCATTTTTAAAAGGTTCCTGAAGCTTCCTCTGCTCTCTGGTCTATTGTCCTCTAAATGGGACCATAATTTATTTATTATTTATGCCTACAGTGGGCGGGGGGGGGGGCATCAAAAGCTCAACTGGCCTCATGTAAAGCTGCTTCAGAGCTGCAAGGTGGAAAAAGCTCTGCAGCCGAGCAACAAATACTTCCTTCTGATATCTCTAGTTTCAACAACGACCGATGAAGCAACAGCCAACGAGCTAAACACCATCGTTTATCACAAACAGGACACAGAGGAGCAGCTCAACGGCGAGCTACGACGTTCGCTTTGCTCTGCAGATGAAGCGCCTGACGGTAACAAGGACCATTTGATTTGTCAATGCTGCTGATTTACAGGAGGATCTGCTCTCCTGCAAACCAACCAGAGCGCCAGCAGAAGAACTCTGACGCCGACTTAAAAGAGGCCGGTCCGAAATGACTGCGTGGGGATGTGCACAGACGGCGCTCAGTGGACGCTCAGCAGTGGACACACTGAAACACCGCGAAGAGCTGAAGACGTCACGACAGACGTCGTCGTAAACTACATCAAAACCCGACCCGTCAAAGCTCGGATGCACGGTGAAGAACCAGAAGAAGAAATATACACACAAACATACACAGAGCGTGTACTGTGAGAGTATTAGTGTGTACCTTTGCCAGCAGCAGCTCCCACAGACTCAACACTTTGGTCAAACGAGGAAGAACGATGTCCATCAGCTCCTCGTCCTCACACTGCTCCACCAGCTGAAACACCACATCAGGTCATTACATCACGCCTTCAAAGAAAAACTTTACTTTGAAAGTCCACGTCTCCACTTCCTCCCTCTTACCTCCTGCAGTCGGTCTCGTCTCCTCTCCGCCTGCTGCTCGGCAGTCACTGTGGCGATGGCGAGCTTTGGCGGTCGACCACGACGCCCCCGTCTGCTGACGAGGCCGACTGTCACCTGAGAGAACTGACCAATCAGATTAACCAATTAGTTACCATGAAGAAGAGCAGCAGGTGAAGGGTTACTGTTGTGGTGCCCTGCACAGGTTGAGGTGAGCTCACCTTAGGAGGCGGCCCTAGTGATCGGCCCCGGCCGCGGCCCCGGCCCCTGCCTCTCCCTCGTCCTCGGGGCCGGCCGGGGCCCCGGTGATGGAGGCCTCGGAGTCCCACAGCTGCCGCTGGCCCCCCCTCCACCTGAAGACAGAAAGTAAAAGTCAGACAGGTAAATAACAACCAGGCAGCAGGTGTGATATGATCCTCCCTCCAGGTCTGAGCTCTGATTGGTGGATCAGTCTCTAACCCTGTTTGTTGCTGGGGCAGCGGGTTTGTCCTCCTTCTTCTTCTCCTCCTCCTCTTCCTCTTCTTCTCTGGCGCCACCTGCCGTCGTCTCCTGTGAATGGCTGTCTTCTCTGAGGGGGCGTGGTGTGTTGCCAGGCGTGTTGCCGGGCGGATCAGGCTCGCCATGGGTCGGGTTTAGTTTGTAGTGCCGGTTCAAGCCTCCGGGACCGATGTAGGCCTTGTCGCAGGTCTGGCAGCGGTGGGACCGGGACTTGTGGCTGTAGGTGAGGGATGTGCCGGGGGCGGGGCCGTCCTTCCTCCCGCCCTCCTCCTCCTCCACGCTCATGTCTGAGTAGTCGTCGGAGTCGGACTGGTGGCTGTCGGCCAGGTCCTCCGTCTTTATGAACTTGTAGTCTTTGGCTTTGTACTTTGGTGGCCTGGAGACCCGACCGGATCGGGTCTGGACCTTCACCGCCTTCTTTTCCCTCTTCTTCACCTTCTTCTCTTTTTCCTTGTCTCTGTCCTTCACCGCTGGGGCCGGGTTCAAAGAGGGCGGGGCTACTGCGGCGGGCCGGGCAGCAGCAGGTGTGGCGGCCTGTACTGGGACCGCCGTGAGGACCGCAGGTGGTTTAACGGGGCTCTTACTGGGGGCTGCTGTCGTGCCGTTAGTGGGGGCCTTTATTAGCGGGACGCTAGCAGTTTTAGCAACAGAGGTGGGCGGGGTCTTGACGATGGGGGGGGCCTGGACTCTGATGGGGGACATGGCAGTTTTCTGAGCCGGACTGGCGCCGTTGCCTGCTGATGTCGTCTGGCCCGTGAGCTTGTGGACCAACGGGAGCAGAGATCCAACGACGGGGACGGGGCTCTGCAGCAGCAGCTGGATGGGGGTCTCCCCCGGGCCCTGCTGCAGGAAGAACTGCTGACCCTGCTGACCCACCGCAGGCTGGATGTGGATGATCTGAGCGCTGCTCACGCTGCCATTGGCCGACAGCTTCACCTGCGGATGATTGACAGCTACGCTCTTCTGCTGGGGGGCGGTGCTGGGCTTCACTTCTGGCTTGGGGGGAACCTGGATCTGGATCCTGATGGGTTCTGACTAAAAAAAGACAGAAACCAGACAGCAGATGAAAACTCAGAGATCGGACCTGTGAGGAGGGCTGTTGCTTATTACCCGATTAACAAACCAATTTATCCAAAATAAACTCAATTAATCAATATTTTATTCAATTCATTAGAATAATGACAACAGCAGCATCTTAAAGTGAATCCAGTTTCCTCGTCACTGATGTGTTGTGATGACAACAACAGACAGTAATCAGGCTGCTTTACTTTAAATGTTCCTGGAGTTATTTTCAGTACTGAGTGATGCACTCTGATAATCAGATGTTTCTGCATCAGCGTGGAGCAAAGAAACACCTGAAACATCGTTGCAGCTCTATTGCGGAGCGGCCGTCAGAGCTCCAGGATACTTTCGCTTCACGTGTTCGTGGACACCAGCTGTGCTGCAGTGAAGCTCACGGAGCAGCACGCTGCTCCGTGAGCTAAAGTCCCAAACTTTAGACGGTCCGCTAGTTGCAGCTTGTCCGGGGGAATCCCAGCTAACAGCGGATGCAGCGACGCTTCGACGCACGTAATGCGAGTCGAGGAATCGCCAAGAAACAGGTGAAGCAACACGACCAGTCTGTGATACCAGAAACATGAAGTTCTAATAAACTACTTCAGATTAAACCCGAACACCAAGCCACACTACTTCAGATTAAACCCGAACACCAAGCCAAACTACTTCAGATTAAACCCGAACACCAAGCCAAACTACTTCAGATTAAACCCGAACACCAAGCCAAACTACTTCAGATTAAACCCGAACACCAAGCCAAACTACTTCAGATTAAACCCGAACACCAAGCCAAACTACTTCAGATTAAACCCGAACACCAAGCCAAACTACTTCAGATTAAACCCGAACACCAAGCCAAACTACTTCAGATTAAACCCGAACACCAAGCCACACTACTTCAGATTAAACCCGAACACCAAGCCCAACTACTTCAGATTAAACCCGAACACGAGATTCAGGGTCCAGGAGAGGTCACAATATCCAGCGGCTCACATGAAAAACCCAAATTCTGAATAAACAAACAGATTTTTGTGAAACAGAAATGTTTTTTTTCTGCTCCTGTCAATCATCCCCTGGCCTCTCAGACTGACCCTGTGGCCCCATGCGGGGTCCCGTCCCCTTGGTTGGGAACCTTGTCCTGTTCTGATGACAGTGCAGGTGAGCCGACAGGTGAGTGGAGCTCAGTTGCAGAGCCTCAAACAGAAACAGGCAGAGGGGTCAGTCTAGATCAGTCTGGACAAGGTGAGTACGCTACAGTCCAGATAAACCAAACTGATCTTAAACCGGGCTCCACATCAGACTCACCTTCTTCTGGACCACCTGGACTGGGCTGCAGGTCTGCATGGCGACCTGCTGGGCGACGCTCTTCAGCTGCTGAGACGCGTTATTCTGGGTGGTGGTCTTTAAGTTCTGCTGAGGGACCTGAACCTGCTTCTGCTGCTTCAGACCCTGCTGGACTTGGACCTGCTGCTTCAGACCTTGTTGGGGGACCTGGACGCGGACCTGCTGCTGCGACTTGGCAACCTGGTTGATGACCTGCTGCAGCTGACTCGGGTCCAGGGCCGTGTTGTGGACCGGGACGGTTTTGACCATCTGGCTTTGCTGGAGCAGCTGGGCGGCCTCGGTGTCGGAGACCTGGACGATCTGCTGCTTGGTGAGTTGATCCAGCAGAGCCTGCTGCTCCTCGGCCGTCAGTCCGGATCCCTCCACCAGGCTCCCGTCCGGCTGCACGTAGATGATGGTGGTGTTGACCAGGTCCGGGCCCAGTCCGGAGAACTCTGAGCCCACCAGGATGCTCTGTTCCTGGGGGCAGCTCTGTAAGAAGTCCGCCAGCTGAGCTCCAGACACTGCCGGTACACTCTCCCCGGGCTGCGTGGTGTCGGCACCGGACCCTGTCTGTGAACCCGCCGCGGGCTGACTGCTCTGCTCAGCGGCCGCTGCCGGTAACATGTCCCCGGACTGGGTGCACTGGGCGGCGGGGGGCTGGACCGGGTCCCCCGGAGGCTCCGCGGCTGTTATTGTTCTGGTCGAACCGCTGTCATCCTCGTTGTCCGCCATTTTGGCTGTGAGGCTAACTGTTAGCTTAGCTCGGACTGGGGGCCAGTTGGTGGATCAATTCAACCTAATCGCCGATCGATATTACCGAATAAATTGGTCGTTATAAAATCCTGTGTGTGCTGGAAAATAAAACGCTGCGCCGGGATGAAGGACAACATTAACGGGAGCGGGAATAACGGGAGCAGAAACGGGATGGCTGGGGGCGTTTTGTACTAGCTTAGCTTAGCCGTCAGCGGGAGCGGGAGCTCGGACTCCCCGGACCGGATCCACCACCGGACCGGACTCAACATTTAATGTTGATTATTTTATAAATATGAACGACGGTACTTGGGAATACTGAAAATAAAACTAACCTTTTTAGTTTAAAAAAAAAAAATCAAATAGAAATGTGTTTTTTAATTTTGTGTAACCATGTGACCATCTGCATTTAGACGTTATTTCACAAATAAAATCAAAATTGTGTTTGTAATTAAACACACAAACATTAATTCATTTATAAAAGAAGATAACGTTTGTTTTGGAAATTTCGCAGGTCGTTTATGTTGTATTGTCACATTTAAGTAGAAATTCCATTCCTGCCATTAAATTAAACAGATGTTATCTTCATTTCCAGTTTCACCACCCTGTCCACGTTATATTAAATATTAAATATTAAATATTACTTAAAGAGGAAAAACACGTTTAGGATTTTAA
This sequence comes from Micropterus dolomieu, assembly GCF_021292245.1. Taxonomy (NCBI): domain Eukaryota; kingdom Metazoa; phylum Chordata; class Actinopteri; order Centrarchiformes; family Centrarchidae; genus Micropterus; species Micropterus dolomieu. The sequence goes on along the minus strand of NC_060160.1, from coordinate 491,150 downwards.
ATTGAAGAAAGATCCAGTTTCCCGGTTTTCCGACCAGCAGTCACTGAGTTTCCGCTTCCTGTCAGTCATTTATAAAAATATAAAATGATCCTCTGGCTGCAGATGAAGATGATTAATTATCAGATTAAAGTCATGAGTTATAGAAAGTCTGTGATAAAGGCCGTCGGTTAGAAGATGATGAAACAACTGAAAACTAAAATAAAACAGAAATGAAACAGGTGTTGTTCCGGTTCCTGCCAGCTGGTGGCGCAGTTTGTTGACAGCAGCTCAGTATCCGTATGGGAGCTGTCAGGGCGATGTCACCGCTCAGATCCTTAATATCCTGCTGCATTTAAACATCTGGACCAACATCTGGGCGGAACCTTCCCTGTAAACTGAGTAAGTTGCTCACAGTCGTCCTCCCGCTGCTAACGTTAGCCTGCCTTGCTAACATTAGCGGGTTCCATATGATGCTAGCTAGCCTGGACTCGGTGTTTCACAAGCTAACTCGGTAAATATGTTTGTTTGCTGGTGGAAACATGATGTTGTTGTTGGAAACATGATGTTGTTGTTGTTGGGATGTTCGCTGTCAGCTGTCAGACTTCAGCACAGACAGCCTCGCTAACGTTAACCTGGCGGTGCCGTCATCTCGTAGACAGTGGAGGAGACAGTGTCTCACCAAACTCCGTGTAACAAATGGTGAATTTAGTATTTCTTACGTTGTGCTGAAATCGGTTTACTGCAAAGCACGATGTAAGAGTTCTTACGCTTCGGTAAATAGTACTGTTTATTCCGCTATGTGTAGTCTTCAAAACAGCGTTTAAATGATGTTAAACTTAAGCTGTTTACGTTTCTTCACCCTGTTCGTTGCCGCCCTCCGTGACTCCAGTAAGGAAAGAATGGTGCAGGAGAAACTGCAGAAAAATCATGAAACCATAGATTTAATTGTTGTGGAATGCTTAATGATATTACCTTAAACAAACCCAAACGACTTTTACTGTCTTGTTTTTAACGTATTGTATGTTGTCAGTTAAAGAACAAGGGGACAGTAAACTGCTGATTTTTGTAACCGAGTCTGGTGCAGAGTTCTCTCCAGCTGTTCGGGGAGCAGAACGTTCGGTGTTCGTCAGACCAAACTTCCTTTAACAAAAGTCAGTTTTTCCTATCTCTTCATTTGAGCTACTATGTGTCCGCTACAAAACATGACTCAAGATCTCTAACCATCTGATAGAGTGTTCTCTTTAATTCTGCGAATGTCTGATCCACCAAACAGCGTTAAAATCAGGCATCCATCCATCATCTATAACCGCTTTATCCTTTGCCAATCGAGCTCACATTCTCATCTAAGGGCCATCCTTTAAACCTAAAAGTGACCGTGGCAGGAAGCCCAAGCTGACACGGGGAGAACATGCAACCTCCACACAGAGGTCCCAGCCAGACAACATCCAAATTATCTTACATTTAAGCGGAGACAAGTGGTGGAGAAACAGCAAATAAATCATAAACCTGTCAATTTTATTGATGTGAAATGTTTAATTATGTACCTTAAGTAAATCCCAGCGACTCATTATGATTGGTTTAAACAGCCTTGTATGTCTGAAGATAATAAAAGAGAGAACAGTAAAATGTTACTTTATTTAAATGAGTTTGGTGCACATTTACCTTCAGCAGAACAAAAAGTGTAGTTCTCTTGGTGCGCTTCTTCTCGGGTTAATGTTGTATGTTTTTAAATGGAGGTTTTGAACTGATTTTCAGGAAACATGGAGGCCCAGCTGACCCCGCCCTCCATCCTGAGAGAGTTCTGCCCGCTTTACTACCTGCTGAATGCCATCCCAGCCAAGGTACTGACCCGTTCCAAGCCAGGCTAAAACCCAGCCAAGGTACTGACCCGTTCCAAGCCAGGCTAAAACCTAGACCAAGGTACTGATCCGTTCCAAGCCAGGCTAAAACCCTGCCAAGGTACTGATCCGTTCCAAGCCAGGCTAAAACCTAGACCAAGGTTCTGAAACCAGACCAAGGTGCTAAACCATTCCAAACCAGACTAAAAACCCAGACCAAGGTTCTGAAACCAGACCAAGGTGCTAAACCATTCCAAACCAGACTAAAACCCAGCCAAGGTGCTGACCCGTTCCAAGCCAGGCTAAAACCCAGCCAAGGTACTGACCCGTTCCAAGCCAGGCTAAAACCTAGACCAAGGTACTGACCTGTTCCAAGCCAGGCTAAAACCCTGCCAAGGTACTGATCCGTTCCAAGCCAGGCTAAAACCTAGACCAAGGTTCTGAAACCAGACCAAGGTGCTAAACCATTCCAAACCAGACTAAAACCCAGCCAAGGTGCTGAAACCAGACTAAGGTGCTGAACCATTCAAATCAGGCTAAAAGCCCAGACCAAGGTTCTGAAACCAGACTAAGGTGCTGAACCATTCCAAACCAGACTAAAAGCCCAGACCAAGGTGCTGAAACCAGACTAAGGTGCTGAACCATTCAAATCAGGCTAAAAGCCCAGACCAAGGTTCTGAAACCAGACTAAGGTGCTGAACCATTCCAAACCAGACTAAAAGCCCAGACCAAGGTGCTGAAACCAGACTAAGGTGCTGAACCATTCAAATCAGGCTAAAAGCCCAGACCAAGGTTCTGAAACCAGACTAAGGTGCTGAACCATTCCAAACCAGACTAAAAGCCCAGACCAAGGTGCTGAAACCAGACTAAGGTGCTGAACCATTCAAATCAGGCTAAAAGCCCAGACCAAGGTTCTGAAACCAGACTAAGGTGCTGAACCATTCCAAACCAGACTAAAAGCCCAGACCAAGGTGCTGAAACCAGACTAAGGTGCTGAACCATTCAAATCAGGCTAAAAGCCCAGACCAAGGTTCTGAAACCAGACTAAGGTGCTGAACCATTCCAAACCAGACTAAAAGCCCAGACCAAGGTGCTGAAACCAGACTAAGGTGCTGAACCATTCAAATCAGGCTAAAAGCCCAGACCAAGGTTCTGAAACCAGACTAAGGTGCTGAACCATTCCAAACCAGACTAAAAGCCCAGACCAAGGTGCTGAAACCAGACCAAGGTGCTAAACCATTCCAAACCAGACTAAAAGCCCAGACCAAGGTTCTGAAACCAGACCAAGGTGCTGACCTGTTCCAAACCAGACTAAAACCTAGACCAAAGTGCTGAAACCAGACCAAGGTGCTAAACCATTCCAAAGCAGACTAAAACCTAGACCAAGGTTCTGAAACCAGACCAAGGTGCTGAAACCAGACCAAGGTACTGACCTGTTCCAAAGCAGACTAAAACCTAGACCAAGGTTCTGAAACCAGACCAAGTTACTGACCCGTTCCAAACCAGACTAAAACCCAGCCAAGGTTCTGAAACCAGACCAAGGGGCAGATCCAGAGCATCTGGGTTTAAGTTTAAAATTCCCTTCTATATTATGATGATGATGATTATGATGTTATTGATGAAGGCTCCTCCCTCTGTCCTGCAGGTGCAGCGTGGGTTCAGGTCTGTCCTGGTCTACCTGACGGCTCTGGACAGCAGCAGTGACTTCCTGGCGGTGGGCAGCAGCATCGGCATGCTCTACCTGTACTGTCGCCGCCTCGCACACATGAACAAGTACAGCCTGGAGGTCAGCGCTCTTCTTCTTCTGTGGTGCTGTTCTACAGGAGTTCCCGCTTGTTTGTTGTAATGTGGCGCGTGGTCCAGCAGAGGGCGCTCTCAACTTCACTAGCAGCTTGACCAGTTGCAGCCCTGATCGCAGATCAATAACCAGGAAGGATTCAGTTTCTAACCAGTCAGAGGGACAGGTCGAGGACTCGGCCGCTGCCGGTCCAGTTCATTTTGAATTAGTTCAAACTTTATGAAAAAGTCCTCAATATCCCAGAATGCATTGTGCTGCACTCATGTGATCAGTGGTGTGTTCAAGTGATCCTCATAATGTCTGTGATGTTGAATGCTGTCAGGTAGATATTTCAGTTTAAATAGAAACCAGGTGGCCTCCTTCATTCTGACTTCCTGTGTGTGTGTGTGTGTGTCTGTGTGTGTGTGTGTCTGTGTGTCTGTGTGTCTGTGTGTCTGTGTGTGTCTGTGTCTGTGTCTGTGTGTGTGTGTGTGTGTGTGTGTGTGTGTGTGTGTGTGTGTGTGTGTGTGTGTGTGTGTGTGTGTGTGTGTTACAGGGGAAGAGTGATGCGATCACAGCTGTAAAGCTGCTCAGCTGTTTTGATGACCTGGTTGCCGTGGGAACAGCATCTGGTCGAGTAGCCATCTTCCAGCTGGTGTCCCCGCTCCCTGGTCGGAACAAACAGGTGAGACGTTGGACAGGTGTGTTTCAGACAGGTGCTGCGTCCTCACTGTTTCCAGCGTCCAGAGTCGGCTCTGTCCCTGTTGGAGCGTTAATGTCTCCACAGGTGCAAACAGGAAGTCTCTCTCTCTGTAGGTCTGACACACCTGTCTCTCTCTCTGTAGGTCTGACACACCTGTCTCTCTCTCTGTAGGTCTGACACACCTGTCTCTCTCTCTGTAGGTCTAACACACCTGTCTCTCTCTCTGTAGGTCTGACACACCTGTCTGTCTCTCTCTCCGTAGGTCTAACACACCTGTCTCTCTCTCTGTAGGTCTAACACACCTGTCTGTCTCTCTGTAGGTCTGACATACCTGTCTGTCTCTCTGTAGGTCTGACACACCTGTCTCTCTCTCTGTAGGTCTAACACACCTGTCTCTCTCTCTGTAGGTCTGACACACCTGTCTGTCTCTGTAGGTCTGACACACCTGTCTGTCTCTCTGTAGGTCTGACACACCTGTCTGTCTCTCTCTCTGTAGGTCTAACACACCTGTCTGTCTCTCTCTCTGTAGGTCTAACACACCTGTCTCTCTCTCTGTAGGTCTAACACACCTGTCTCTCTCTCTGTAGGTCTGACACACCTGTCTCTCTCTCTGTAGGTCTAACACACCTGTCTCTCTCTGTAGGTCTGACACACCTGTCTCTCTCTCTGTAGGTCTGACACACCTGTCTCTCTCTCTGTAGGTCTGACACACCTGTCTCTCTCTCTGTAGTTGAGGCGTTTCGATGTGGTTGGCCTCCATAAAGGCTCCGTAACGTCTTTGGCGTGGAGTGCCAACGGGATGAAGCTTTTCTCTGGAGATGATAAAGGACGAGTTGTGTTCTCGTCTCTGGACCTGGACCAGGTGAGGCCACGCCCACACTACACTTTTAAACCAACATAAAACTGGTGAATTTGGAGAATATTTTCTGGATGAATCATTTTGTCTATGAAATGGCAGAAATAGTAGACTGGGGGGCCGGGTGATAAAAATGCAGGGTCGTAATGAATCGGCGCGGGGCCCCTGATGCAAGATGGTCACAGCGGGCCCTCCCGTCACAATCAAAGTAGCATAATGTCAGTAGCAAATTAAATAAGTGAAAGCTCGCAGTGCACAGCTGACAGCTAAACGAAATGAAACCAAACAGCATTCTATAAAGAAGTCTGACTGATGGACCAGCTGACAGATCGCTGGTGGAGCAGATTAAAACGGGTGACGCCACCATCACACATGAAAACATGACCATGTCTGTTCAAAGGCATTATAAACACAAAACACACGTGTGGATTGATTACTGGTTTTCTTCCCATGGCAGCCACACCGTCCCGAGCTTTTTGCTCTGCAAACTCGTTTATTAAACCTTTTAAATCCAGCTGGCAGGCAGGGCCTTCTCAGTGTGCGACAGTGTGGCGGGTCCAGATTAACGGGTCGGGGAGCTCATCAGGTAAGACTTGATAAGTATTAGTTTGGAAACAGATCGTCAGCAGTCAAACGGTGCAGACTGATGTTACCCCGAAGCTTGCAGTTGTTGTCAGAATCAACATCTCGGTTAGTTTCCGCTCTTCAGATGCGGTCTGTTAAACACCTGCACAGTGACGGGAGTTGCGTGGGAAATGTCGAGCTTATGTTGTTTTTGTAAATATGACATCACTCACTTACTCACATGTTTCAGGCTGTAGAAGTCTGAAAGTGCACGGGGGCACGTAACGTCACTCGTCCTATGATCGCCGCGGTGGACTGTGATTCCTACGTGCGTGCAGATCTGCGCATCACTAGTTGACTGTAATGCAGATGGAATGTTTGGGCTGTCTGCCACGATAAGATCTTTGTGAACCGTCTGTTTCAACGGATGGCAGCGCTTTGGTCTTTGCAACGGAAATGATGTCGGTGTTTATACAGAGCGTGTAGTCTCTAGATAACACACACCCTCCTGGCCCTGTGTGTGTGTGCAGGGGGTGTGTAAACCTGTGCTGCTGTTGGAGGAGTCTTCAGGTGTGGTTCAGATGGAGTACAGCCACCAGGTGCTGCTGGTCTCTACACATCAGAGATCTCTGCTTTACTGCACACAGAAACAGGAAGTCCAGCAGCTGGGTTCAAAGCCCCGCAAGAGGTAAACACACTACATACACGTGATATTCAACATGCATGAAATATAAAACGCACTAAGGACTGAACAACAACCAGCCGGGAGCGCACTCACATAAAAGAGGCGGTGTTAGCAGCAGGTGTCACCAAACAGATCTGAGTCACATGACCTTGTATCACCAAGGAAACCTGGAAAAGGACAAACTACTCAAAGACAGAAGAAGATGTCAAGACACCGTCCACACACAGAGAGAAAGAACCGGAACTCTGAACAAACAAAAACATTTGGGTCCAACATGGAGAATAGACAAGAATATAAAAATGTTTAGAGGACGCCTCCAAAACCACAAATGTACATTCTTATTAGATACCGTTGCTCTAGAACATACACAAAAACAAACTAGGGCTCTATGATTTCAAACAAAACCTGCAGAAGACCCGCGGGAAGAAAGTGTCAGGGGTCAAGTTGTTTCACAGGACCCCTCACAGTACATGTACTGCAACAATGCTTTCACTGTGAAATGTACCCTGTTAAATAGTATTATGGTATCTTAATATTCTACTGTAATTGTCCCTATAAATAATTGCACATATAGTTTGAATATTTCTATATACCTATTTGAATGATACGTCAATTAATTTTTTTAATTAATTGATTTAATTTGTAGTAACACGCTCATGATAGTTTTTACTTAGGATTAGTAGTTTTTGTAGTACTCTAACAGTATTTCTGGTGTTGGTCGCAGCAGCGGCAGGTTCGGAGCCTGCTTCCTGCCGGGTCTCTGTAAACAGAGCGATCTTCAGGTGTTTGCTGCTCGACCTGGACTCAGACTGTGGAGGTCCGACATCAGAGGACAGGTGGAAGACACCAGACTGCTGAAGCCACTCTTCACCACACAGGTGCTCTGGGAACGTCCTGCTAACATTTAGTAGCGGTACTACAGCAGCAGCTGGTAGCATTCACTAGAGCTACCGGTACTCCTGCTACTGTATCTGTTTGTACTTACTCATCCAAGAAAAATGGCTGTTAATAAGAACATAAATTACATGTTCTCTGTCTGGCTCAGATTCCTCAGTTTGAGTTGTTCCCTCGTTCTGATCCAATCGGAGCTTACCGTCCGGCAGACAGACAGCTCGGTCTGCTCAGCTGTTTCCTCAGAGAGGGCTGGATCCTCAGCTGGAACGAGTACAGCATCTACGTCCTGGACTGTCTCAACGAGGTACTGCAAATACTTATAGTACTTTGTTAATGAGTACTGCATTTATTGTTGTGTGGATGTTGTTGTTGGTGGATGTTGTTGTTGTTGTTGTTGGTGGATGTTGTTGTTGTTGTTGTTGGTGGATGTTGTTGTTGTTGTTGTTGTTGGTGGTGGATGTTGTTGTTGTGTGAATGTTGTTGTTGTAGTGTGGATGTTGTTATTGTTGTTGTTGGTGGATGTTGTTATTGTTGTTGTTGGTGGATGTTGTTGTTGTTGTTGTTGGTGGATGTTGTTGTTGTTGTTGTTGGTGGATGTTGTTGTTGTTGTTGTTGGTGGATGTTGTTGTTGTTGTTGGTGGATGTTGTTGTGTGAATGTTGTTGTTGTTGTTGTTGTTGTGTGGATGTTGTTATTGTTGTTGTTGGTGGATGTTGTTGTTGTTGTTGGTGGATGTTTTTGTTGTTGTTGGTGGATGTTGTTGTTGTTGTTGTTGGTGGTGGATGTTGTTGTTGTGTGAATGTTGTTGTTGTTGTTGTTGGTGGATGTTGTTGTTGTGTGAATGTTGTTGTTGTAGTGTGGATGTTGTTATTGTTGTTGTTGGTGGATGTTGTTATTGTTGTTGTTGGTGGATGTTGTTGTTGTTGTTGTTGGTGGATGTTGTTGTTGTTGTTGTTGGTGGATGTTGTTGTTGTTGTTGTTGGTGGATGTTGTTGTTGTTGTTGGTGGATGTTGTTGTGTGAATGTTGTTGTTGTTGTTGTTGTTGTGTGGATGTTGTTATTGTTGTTGTTGGTGGATGTTGTTGTTGTTGTTGGTGGATGTTATTGTTGTTGTTGGTGGATGTTGTTGTTGTTGTTGTTGGTGGTGGATGTTGTTGTTGTGTGAATGTTGTTGTTGTTGTTGTTGGTGGATGTTGTTGTTGTGTGAATGTTGTTGTTGTAGTGTGGATGTTGTTATTGTTGTTGTTGGTGGATGTTGTTATTGTTGTTGTTGGTGGATGTTGTTGTTGTTGTTGTTGGTGGATGTTGTTGTTGTTGGTGGATGTTGTTGTGTGAATGTTGTTGTTGTTGTTGTTGTGTGGATGTTGTTATTGTTGTTGTTGGTGGATGTTATTGTTGTTGTTGGTGGATGTTGTTGTTGTTGTTGTTGGTGGTTGTTGTTGTTGTTGGTGGATGTTGTTGTTGTTGTTGGTGGATGTTGTTGTTGTTGGTGGATGTTGTTGTTGTTGTTGGTGGATGTTGTTGTTGTTGTTGGTGGATGTTGTTGATGTTGTTGTTGTTGATGTTGTTGGTGGTGGATGTTGTTGTTGTTGGTGGTGGATGTTGTTGGTGGTGGATGTTGTTGTTGTTGGTGGTGGATGTTGTTGGTGGTGGATGTTGTTGTTGTTGGTGGTGGATGTTGTTGTTGTGTGGATGTTGTTGTTGTGTGAATGTTGTTGTTGTGTGAATGTTGTTGTTGTAGTGTGGATGTTGTTGTTGTTGTTGGTGGATGTTGTTGATTTTGTTGTTGTTGTTGTTGGTGGATGTTGTTGATTTTGTTGTTGTTGTTGGTGGTGGATGTTGTTGGTGGTGGATGTTGTTGTTGTTGGTGGATGTTGTTGTTGTTGGTGGATGTTGTTGTTGTTGTTGGTGGATGTTGTTGTTGTTGTTGGTGGATGTTGTTGATGTTGTTGTTGTTGATGTTGTTGGTGGTGGATGTTGTTGTTGTTGGTGGTGGATGTTGTTGGTGGTGGATGTTGTTGTTGTTGGTGGTGGATGTTGTTGGTGGTGGATGTTGTTGTTGTTGGTGGTGGATGTTGTTGTTGTGTGGATGTTGTTGTTGTGTGAATGTTGTTGTTGTGTGAATGTTGTTGTTGTAGTGTGGATGTTGTTGTTGTTGTTGGTGGATGTTGTTGATTTTGTTGTTGTTGTTGTTGGTGGATGTTGTTGATTTTGTTGTTGTTGTTGGTGGTGGATGTTGTTGGTGGTGGATGTTGTTGTTGTTGGTGGATGTTGTTGTTGTTGGTGGATGTTGTTGTTGTTGTTGGTGGATGTTGTTGTTGTTGTTGGTGGATGTTGTTGATGTTGTTGTTGTTGTTGTTGGTGGTGGATGTTGTTGTTGTTGGTGGTGGATGTTGTTGTTGTTGGTGGTGGATGTTGTTGTTGTTGGTGGTGGATGTTGTTGTTGTGTGGATGTTGTTGTTGTGTGAATGTTGTTGGTGGTGGATGTTGTTGTTGTGTGGATGTTGTTGTTGTGTGGATGTTGTTGTTGTGTGAATGTTGTTATTGTTGTTGTTGGTGGATGTTGTTGTTGTTGTTGGTGGATGTTGTTGTTGTTGTTGTTGGTGGATGTTGTTGTTGTGTGGATGTTGTTATTGTTGTTGTTGGTGGATGTTGTTGTTGTTGTTGGTGGATGTTGTTGTTGTTGTTGGTGGTGGATGTTGTTGTTGTTGTTGGTGGATGTTGTTGTTGTTGTTGGTGGATGTTGTTGTTGTTGTTGGTGGATGTTGTTGTTGGTGGTGGATGTTGTTGTTGTTGGTGGATGTTGTTGTTGTTGTTGGTGGTGGATGTTGTTGTTGTTGGTGGTGGATGTTGTTGTTGTGTGAATGTTGTTGTTGTTGTTGTTGTTGGTGGTGGATGTTGTTGTTGTTGTGTGAATGGTGGTGGATGTTGTTGTTGGTGGATGTTGTTGTTGTGTGAATGTTGTTGTTGGATGTTGTTGTTGTTGGTGGTGGATGTTGTTGTTGTTGTGTGAATGGTGGTGGATGTTGTTGTTGTTGGATGTTGTTGTTGTGTGGATGTTGTTGTTGTTGGTGGATGTTGTTGTTGTTGGTGGATGTTGTTGTTGTTGTTGTTGGTGGATGTTGTTGTTGGTGGATGTTGTTGTTGTTGGTGGTGGATGTTGTTGTTGTTGGTGGTGGATGTTGTTGTTGTTGTTGGTGGTGGATGTTGTTGTTGGTGGTGGATGTTGTTGTTGTGTGAATGTTGTTGTTGTTGTTGTTGTTGTTGTTGGTGGTGGATGTTGTTGTTGTTGTGTGAATGGTGGTGGATGTTGTTGTTGTTGGATGTTGTTGTTGTTGGATGTTGTTGTTGTGTGGATGTTGTTGTTGTTGGATGTTGTTGTTGTGTGGATGTTGTTGTTGTTGTTGTTGGTGGATGTTGTTGTTGTTGGTGGATGTTGTTGTTGGTGGATGTTGTTGTTGTTGTTGTTGGTGGATGTTGTTGTTGGTGGATGTTGTTGTTGTTGTTGGTGGATGTTGTTGTTGTTGGTGGATGTTGTTGTTGTGTGAATGTTGTTGTTGTTGTTGGTGGTGGATGTTGTTGTTGTTGTTGTGTGAATGTTGTTATTGTTGTTGTTGTTGGTGGATGTTCTTGGATGTTGATCTCATTGTTTTGTGTTCGATGTTTTCAGGTGATAATCGGAGCCTTGGAGAGCAGTGGAGATATTGTTTCAGTGTCCTGTTGTGACAACGAGATCTTCATCCTGAAAGGAGACAGAGACATCATCCGTCTCTCTAACAGCCCAGAGGGACTGGCCTCCAACTGTGAGTACTACTGTTAATACTCAGAGATGGGGACTCGAGTCCGACTTAAGTCACACATGGTGACTCCAGACTCGACTTGAGACTCGTCCTCAAAAGATTTCAGACTTGACTCAGACTTGAGGTGCGGGACTCGTGAACAATGAGAGAGAGAGTTGACAAAAAAACTTCATACAACAAAACCCAAACAAAGAAGCGCTGAACGCAAAATAGGTTAGTAACCTGAGGTTAGTGAACACGGCCATCTAACGTTAGCTTGCTTCTTGCTTTAGCTACGACCTTCGGGAGGTTAACTCCGACTGTTGATCATTATGAGAAGATGAATGAGCGTTTGTTTGCTTTCTAAACTAGTGGTGGTCGATTAACGTAATGATTTATGTCCCGCTGGACGTAAATGATTATGTTAATTAACGTGATGGCTGCCATCATGTTAATTATTAACGGTGGCTGAAAACAGGTCACAGGTTTATTGTTGATCGTGTAAAGTTGCAGCTTTATGTAGTTAGAACGTTACACTGGCTTTGAGAGTCTGCGGTTGGTGTTGCAGTAATTAATAAGCTGTCATGAATTGCACTGCACATTGGTTGTGCTCTGTAAGTGAAAAACAGGTCACAGTTACAGACTTTCCTTATAGCTCTGCAGTTTTATCCAGGCAGCCTGGACTGAATGCAGCAGGTGATACAACATTCATTATAACCACGAGAGACTTGACTTGGACTCTAGCTCAGAGACTGGTGAGCATCTCTGCTACTACTGCTAATAGTACCGCTGCTACAGCTGTAACTGCCCACCCTAACCGTACACTGCCTCTCTTTTAACCTCCTGCTGAAGTACTGAAGTACACCTCCAGCAGCACAGGGGGACGGGCCTCCAACTGTAGGTAACACCACCTCTGCTGCTGCGGCAGCCACCCGACCCCGGTGCCCGACTTTAAACATCTCATACTAACACAAAGCCTGAAGGTCTGACCCAGCTGTTATTACGGCCGCCACTACCAAATACATTACTACTAATATTTAAAATACTACGTCTCTGTTCCTCAGTGTCCGAGCTCTCTGTCCGCCTGTCCTCTCCTTTGGCCACACCCACCGTCCTCCCACCGATGGGATCAGTGGAAACAGCTCAGCCAATCAGAACTATGGCTATCATCGTAGAGGCGGGCGGGAGGGAAGAGGGAGGAGGAGGAGGAGGAGGATGGGAGAGGCACAGCGAGGAGGGAGAGAAAGAGGACGAGGAGGAAGGAGTGGAGGAAGTGGAGGAGGCAGAGGAGCAGCTGGAGGTGACTGGTTTCACTGGCTGACACATTTCCACCCTGGTTACCAGTTACTGTCTGTAATGTGACCTGTTCTGCTCCATGTCCAGCAGGCGGAGCAGCTCGGCCAGCGGTCCGGTTTGTTCACCACCAGCTCTCGGAGCCGCAGCAGCTCTGTCACTTCCTGGGACAGTCTCCATGGAAACGCCCCGGTGACCACATCCTGCGAGCTGAGCTGCAGGCGCTACAGCGCCCCCCTGGGTCAGGGGGAGATGCTGCAGGAGCTGGTGGTGAAAGCCATCAGAGTGAAGAAGAAGAAGAGGAGACGACAAGGCAAGCAGGACGACAGACAGAGAGACAGACTGAGACAGACTGAGACAGAGAGAGACAGAGAGAGACAGACTGACAGACAGACAGACTGAGAGACGGACTGAGACAGACTGAGAGACGGACTGAGAGACGGACAGACTGAGAGACGGACTGAGACAGACTGAGACAGACTGAGAGACAGACTGAGGCAGAGAGAGAGACAGACTGAGGCAGAGAGAGACAGACTGAGACAGAGAGAGACAGACTGACAGACTGAGGCAGAGAGAGACAGACTAACAGACAGACAGACTGAGAGACGGACTGAGACAGACTGAGACAGACTGAGAGACGGACTGAGACAGACTGAGACAGACTGAGAGACGGACTGAGAGACAGACTGAGAGACAGACTGAGAGACGGACTGAGAGACGGACTGAGACAGACTGAGACAGACTGAGAGACAGACTGAGGCAGAGAGAGAGACAGACTGAGACAGAGAGAGACAGACTAACAGACTGAGACAGACTGAGGCAGAGAGAGACAGACTAACAGAGAGAGACAGACTGAGACAGAGAGAGACAGACTAACAGACTGAGACAGACTGAGGCAGAGAGAGACAGACTAACAGAGAGAGACAGACTGAGACAGAGAGAGACAGACTAACAGACTGAGACAGACTGAGGCAGAGAGAGACAGACTAACAGAGAGAGACAGACTGAGACAGAGAGAGACAGACTAACAGACTGAGACAGACTGAGGCAGAGAGAGACAGACTAACAGAGAGAGACAGACTGAGACAGAGAGAGACAGACTAACAGACTGAGACAGACTGAGGCAGAGAGAGACAGACTAACAGAGAGAGACAGACTGAGACAGAGAGAGACAGACTAACAGACTGAGACAGACTGAGGCAGAGAGAGACAGACTAACAGAGAGAGACAGACTGAGACAGAGAGAGACAGACTAACAGACTGAGACAGACTGAGGCAGAGAGAGACAGACTAACAGAGAGAGACAGACTGAGACAGAGAGAGACAGACTAACAGACTGAGACAGACTGAGGCAGAGAGAGACAGACTAACAGAGAGAGACAGACTGAGACAGAGAGAGACAGACTAACAGACTGAGACAGACTGAGGCAGAGAGAGACAGACTAACAGAGAGAGACAGACTGAGACAGAGAGAGACAGACTAACAGACTGAGACAGACTGAGGCAGAGAGAGACAGACTAACAGAGAGAGACAGACTGAGACAGAGAGAGACAGACTAACAGACTGAGACAGACTGAGGCAGAGAGA
>NC_060160.1:474420-477175 GCF_021292245.1 Micropterus dolomieu | reverse complement strand
AGAGAGAGACAGACTAACAGACTGAGACAGACTGAGGCAGAGAGAGACAGACTAACAGAGAGAGACAGACTGAGACAGAGAGAGACAGACTAACAGACTGAGACAGACTGAGGCAGAGAGAGACAGACTAACAGAGAGAGACCGACTGAGGCAGAGAGAGACCGACTGAGACAGAGAGAGACAGACTAACAGAGAGAGACAGACTGAGACAGAGAGAGACAGACTGAGACAGAGAGAGACAGACTGACAGACTGAGGCAGAGAGAGACAAACTGAGACAGACTGAGGCAGAGAGAGAGACAGACTGAGGCAGAGAGAGACAGACTAACAGACAGACGGACTGAGACAGACTGAGAGACAGACTGAGGCAGAGAGAGAGACAGACTGAGACAGAGAGAGACAGACTAACAGAGAGAGACAGACTGACAGACTGAGGCAGAGAGAGACAGACTGAGAGACAGACAGACTGAGAGACAGACTGAGGCAGAGAGAGACAGACTAACAGACAGACGGACTGAGACAGACTGAGAGACAGACTGAGGCAGAGAGAGAGACAGACTGAGACAGAGAGAGACAGACTAACAGAGAGAGACAGACTGACAGACTGAGGCAGAGAGAGACAGACTGAGAGACAGACAGACTGAGAGACAGACTGAGGCAGAGAGAGACAGACTAACAGACAGACGGACTGAGACAGACTGAGAGACAGACTGAGGCAGAGAGAGAGACAGACTGAGACAGAGAGAGACAGACTAACAGAGAGAGACAGACTGACAGACTGAGGCAGAGAGAGACAGACTGAGAGACAGACAGACTGAGAGACAGACTGAGGCAGAGAGAGACAGACTAACAGACAGACGGACTGAGACAGACTGAGAGACAGACTGAGGCAGAGAGAGAGACAGACTGAGACAGAGAGAGACAGACTAACAGAGAGAGACAGACTGACAGACTGAGGCAGAGAGAGACAGACTGAGAGACAGACAGACTGAGAGACAGACTGAGGCAGAGAGAGACAGACTAACAGACAGACGGACTGAGACAGACTGAGAGACAGACTGAGGCAGAGAGAGAGACAGACTGAGACAGAGAGAGACAGACTAACAGAGAGAGACAGACTGACAGACTGAGGCAGAGAGAGACAGACTGAGAGACAGACAGACTGAGAGACAGACTGAGACAGACTGAGAGACAGACTAACAGACTGAGACAGAGAGAGACAGACTGACAGACTGAGGCAGAGAGAGACAGACTGAGAGACAGACTGAGGCAGAGAGAGACAGACTAACAGACAGACAGACTGAGAGACAGACTGAGACAGACTGAGAGACAGACTAACAGACTGAGGCAGAGAGAGACAGACTAACAGACAGACAGACTGAGAGACAGACTGAGACAGAGAGAGACAGACTAACAGACTGAGACAGAGAGAGACAGACAAAGAGACTGAGAGACAGACAGTTAGTTGGGACATGTCTCTGACTGAATGGTTTGTCTCTCTGTGTCCGTCCTCAGACAGCAGCAGTGGGAACCGTCTCTCTGAGAGCAGCTGTTCAGACTCCATGTTTGTAGTCCAGGACAGCAGCTGTAGTGACGGAGGAAGCGGGACTCCTCTGAGTGACCAAGCCTCCCTTATCGGTCTGGACCTTCAGAACCAGGACTCCCCAGAACCAAACCATGACCAGGACTCACAGGAGAGTCAGGGTATAAAGGATGGAGAGGAGTCGTCCCCCATCGAGTCTGGGTTAGTAGCTGAAGACCAACAGACAGAAACAGTGTTGTGTCTCATGCTGGTCACCTGCTTACCGTCTGTCTCATGTCTTCCTGTCCCAGCTCCCTCCTGCCTCCAGGTTCCCTGCTCCTCCAGGGTCTGGAAGCCTCTGGTCCTGGGGCAGAGGCAGAGGTTGTCCCACCGACTCCAGATGTGGATCTGCTGTTGGAGTGCACCTTTTCCTACATGCACAACGCTGAGGAGGAGGACGGACAGGAGCAGCAGCCAATGGAGGAGCAGGAAGACGAGTTTCTGAGCCCTCTGATTGGACCGGAGGAGGAGGTGGGTCATACATACATGTATCTATCAGGCGATGTCACCAGGACCGTGCAGGAGGACACACAGCAGCACAATGCAAGTTAAATGATATTTAATAAAAGTGAATATAATAGTTGTGTTAATAATACAGCCCAACCAGTACCAATGAATAACAGCACTAACATAAAAAATATAAGGACTACTAATAATAACTGTAGCAGGAACACAGGGGCAGCAGGAAGCCCACAACCACAGATCCGGACCGCACAGACATCTGCAACTAGCCCCCAGACCACTGTAACCTGCCCCCAGCCAGACCACTGTAACTGGCCCCCAGACCACTGTAACTGGCCCCCAGCCAGACCACTGTAACTAGCCCCCAGACCACTGTAACTGGCCCCCAGCCAGACCACTGTAACTAGCCCCCAGACCACTGTAACTGGCCCCCAGACCACTGTAACTGGCCCCCAGCCAGACCACTGTAACTGGCCCCCAGACCACTGTAACTGGCCCCCAGACCACTGTAACTGGCCCCCAGCCAGACCACTGTAACTAGCCCCCAGCCAGACCACTGTAACTGGCTCCCAGACCACTGTAACTAGCCCCCAGACCACTGTAACTGGCCCCCAGCCAGACCACTGTAACTAGCCCCCAGTACACTGTAACTGGCCCCCAGACCACTGTAACTGGCCCCCAGCCAGACCACTGTAACTAGCCCCCAGCCAGA
>NC_060160.1:470952-474320 GCF_021292245.1 Micropterus dolomieu | reverse complement strand
CCCCAGCCAGACCACTGTAACTGGCTCCCAGACCACTGTAACTAGCCCCCAGACCACTGTAACTGGCCCCCAGCCAGACCACTGTAACTAGCCCCCAGACCACTGTAACTAGCCCCCAGACCACTGTAACTGGCCCCCAGCCAGACCACTGTAACTAGCCCCCAGACCACTGTATTTAGCCCCCAGACCACTGTAACTAGCCCCAAGACCACTGTAACTAGCCCCAAGCCAGACCACTGTAACTAGCCCCAAGCCAGACCACTGTAACTAGCCCCAAGCCCACTGTAACTAGCCCCAAGCCAGACCACTGTAACTGGCCCCCAGACCACTGTAACTAGCCCCAAGCCAGACCACTGTAACTAGCCCCAAGCCAGACCACTGTAACTAGCCCCAAGCCAGACCACTTTAACTAGCCCCAAGCCAGACCACTGTAACTAGCCCCCAGACCACTGTAACTAGCCCCAAGCCAGACTACTTTAACTAGCCCCAAGCCAGACCACTGTAACTAGCCCCCAGACCACTGTAACTAGCCCCAAGCCAGACTACTTTAACTAGCCCCAAGCCAGACCACTGTAACTAGCCCCCAGACCACTGTAACTAGCCCCAAGCCAGACTACTTTAACTAGCCCCAAGCCAGACCACTTTAACTAGCCCCCAGACCACTTTAACTAGCCCCAAGCCAGACCACTGTAACTGGCCCCAAGCCAGACCACTGTAACTAGCCCCCAGACCACTGTAACTAGCCCCAAGCCAGACCACTGTAACTGACCCCCAGACCACTGTAACTAGCCCCAAGCCAGACCACTGTAACTAGCCCCCAGACCACTGTAACTGACCCCCAGACCACTGTAACTGACCCCCAGACAGACCACTGTAACTAGCCCCCAGACCACTGTAACTAGCCCCCAGACCACTGTAACTAGCCCCAAGACCACTGTAACTAGCCCCAAGCCAGACCACTGTAACTGGCCCCCATCTAGACCTCTACAACTAGTCCCCAGAACTCTGGAGTTGTTCTAAAGCCATAGTCAAACTCTACACTCCTCATCTGCTGATGGACTCTGTTGATCTTGTTCAGGTTTCTCTGTTCTGGCTCTTTAGTGGTGGACTGAACTCCCCACAGAAGTCCCGTCTCTTATCACAGACTCAAAACCCCCTTTTCACACTGCAACGTCCTGTTTGAATGCACTGAACTACATTTTTTGGAGTAAAGCATCGGTCAGAAGAATCTAATTACATCCTAAGTTTCCTGTGTTTGTACAGGATGAGGACCTGGCGCCCCCTGCTGGTCTGGTGGACCAAATGTTTTATTCTACGGTGTCTTGTCTGGACAGAAAACCCAGTATGTCCAGTGATGAAGAAGGAGACATCTACTGTCACACTGTGCCCCCTGCTGGCAGCGGGGGGGAGGTCCTCAACTGTCCGTCCACTCAGACGGAGAACACAGCAGACAGAAAGTTGGACCAGGATGCTCAGGACAGAGACACACCGAAAGCTGACCAGGTGAGACACACAAAAACCTGACCAGGTGAGTCCGTCATCAGGTACTGTATTCTTATTGTTCCTCTGGTTAGTTGGCAGAGAGCTGGATGGGCTACTCAGGACCGGGATGTGGAATACTGAGCCTGCAGGTGACTGACAGGTGGGTGGTCAGCAGACCCTCGGGTGACTCTGGTATGACCTGTGTGTTTCAGGTATGTGTGGTGGATGCTGACAGGTGACGTGTGTTTCAGGTATGTGTGGTGTCTGGACTTTAAAGGAGGACTGTTCTGCAGCCCTCTGCCTGAAACTGGACTCACCTGGCAGCGTTTTGAAGACAACGTCCACCAGGTGGCGTTATCACCTTCAGGTGAGCTACTGACATCACAGCTGGCAGGTCCTCTGTTCGGACTGGCAGCTTTAGCATTTGGCAGCTTTAAACATTTAGCGACACGCACCTGCTGTATCTGTCAGAGTCTCGGGGTTAAGTGTCCTGCTCAGGGACACTCTGATCTTATCCACTGTTCCATCACCGCCCCTTTGGGTTATCTCCCTTTACAGCAGGCAGCAGCGGGCCAGGTGTACAGGTGGATGTTGCATTAGCTGAATGCTAACTGTGGCTAACTCCACCAGGTAATCTGGTGTGGAAGGTGGAGCAGAAGAGCATGACGGCGTTTGCTTGTGCTAAAGTATCAGTTAAAGGAAAACGTCACTGGTACAAAGCTGTGGAGCAAACGGGGTTCGTGGCTCTGAGTGACGACTCCGCCTGGATCATCAGGACCAACGGAGACCTCTACCTGCAGACAGGTAACCAACACACACACAGCTGTTTCCGTGGCAGCTGTAGTTCCAAGACAGGGTTGTCTCCGGACTCCCTGAGTCCGTCTGATGTTGTTTTTTGCTTGACTGGTCTTTGAAAACCAGAATCCTATTGCTGTTCCTGCTGCAGCTGTAGTGTCTCTGTGTGACCAGCAGGGGGCGTCCTCTTTCAATCTGCCGCTCACTTTTCTTTCACTGATCACGTTTCTGTCCACACTACAGAAAGAACAGTAGTGATATGAATGTGTAAGCGTTCCGCTTCAGTTCCTTACACATTAGAATGGTTCTAATGGAGACGCAGGAGCTCCGAGGAGGAGCACTGCTCCTTTTATTGAAGCGAGTCAGCTGAGGTGGTTCAGTATCTGATCAGGATCCTCCTGGACCAGAACACACCGGAGAATTATATATCCCATCAGGATACATCAGGTACTTCCTGCGCGCTGTTTCCATAGTAACCGCTGTCTCCGTGTGTCCCTCAGGTCTGAGCGTGGACCGGCCCTGCGCCCGCTCTGTGAAGGTGGACTCGCCCTGCGTCTTCAGCCAGGTGTGTGTGAGAGGAGGCGTGGTCTGGGCCCTGAGCGAGCACAAGGCCCTGTTCTACAGAGAGGGCCTGAACAGCTACTGCAGCGAGGGCGAGGGCTGGAAGTACGACACCGTCAGGTACTACTGCTACTGTAGTACTACTGTAGTACTGCGGCGAGGGCTGGAAGTACGACACCGTCAGGTACTACTGCTACTGTAGTACTACTGTAGTACTGCGGCGAGGGCTGGAAGTACGACACCGTCAGGTACTACTGCTACTGTAGTACTACTGTAGTACTGCGGCGAGGGCTGGAAGTACGACACCGTCAGGTACTACTGCTACTGTAGTACTACTGTAGTACTGCGGCGAGGGCTGGAAGTACGACACCGTCAGGTACTACTGCTACTGTAGTACTACTGTAGTACTGCGGCGAGGGCTGGAAGTACGACACCGTCAGGTACTACTGCTACTGTAGTACTACTGTAGTACTGCGGCGAGGGCTGGAAGTACGACACCGTCAGGTACTACTGCTACTGTAGTACTACTG
>NC_060160.1:469931-470852 GCF_021292245.1 Micropterus dolomieu | reverse complement strand
GCTACTGTAGTACTACTGTAGTACTGCGGCGAGGGCTGGAAGTACGACACCGTCAGGTACTACTGCTACTGTAGTACTACTGTAGTACTGCGGCGAGGGCTGGAAGTACGACACCGTCAGGTACTACTGCTACTGTAGTACTACTGTAGTACTGCGGCGAGGGCTGGAAGTACGACACCGTCAGGTACTACTGCTACTGTAGTACTACTGTAGTACTGCGGCGAGGGCTGGAAGTACGACACCGTCAGGTACTACTGCTACTGTAGTACTACTGTAGTACTGCGGCGAGGGCTGGAAGTACGACACCGTCAGGTACTACTGCTACTGTAGTACTACTGTAGTACTGCGGCGAGGGCTGGAAGTACGACACCGTCAGGTACTACTGCTACTGTAGTACTACAGTAGTACTACTGTAGTACTACTGTAGTAGTATTACGGCAGATGGGACTTCAGTCTGGATGTCAGATCAGAGTCCATGTGACTCTGCTGAAGCTGAAGCTGATGGTTTATTCACTTAATGCGTGTGCGTGTGTCTGTGTGTGTCTGTGTGTGTGTGTGTGTGTGTCTGTGTGTGTCTGTGTGTGTGTGTCTGTGTGTGTGTGTGTGTGTCTGTGTGTGTGTGTGTGTCTGTGTCTGTGTGTCTGTGTGTGTGTGTGTGCGTGCGTGTGTCTGTGTGTGTCTGTGTGTCTGTGTGTGTCTGTGTGTGTCTGTGTGTGTCTGTGTGTGTGTGTCTGTGTGTGTGTGTGTGTGTGTCTGTGTCTGTGTGTCTGTGTGTGTGTCTGTGTGTCTGTGTGTGTGTGTGTGTGTGCGTGCGTGTGTCTGTGTGTGTCTGTGTGTCTGTGTGTGTGTGTGTGTCTGTGTGTGTCTGTGTGTGTCTGTGTCTGTGTGTGTGTGTGTGTGTGTGTCTGTGTGTGTGTGTGT
>NC_060160.1:460657-468670 GCF_021292245.1 Micropterus dolomieu | reverse complement strand
AAAGTTGTATTGATAGATGTATTGATAGTTCCATTGATAGAATTAATGATAGCTTCATTGATAGATGTATAGATAGATTTATTGGTAGTTGTTTTGATAGACTTATTGATAGATGTTTTGATAGTTGTATTGATAGTTGTATTGATAGATGTATTGATAGATTTGATAGTTGCATTAATAGATTTATTAATAGATGTATTGATAGTTGTATTAATAGTTATTTTGATAGATTTATTGATAGTTTCATTGATGGATTTATTGATAGATGTACTGATTGATTTATTGATAGTTGTAGTAATAGATTCATTAATAGATGTATTGATTGATGTATTGATAGTTGTATTGATAGAATTAATGATAGATTCATTAATAGATGTATTGATTGATTTATTGATCGTTCCATTGATAGAATTAATGATAGCTTCATTGATAGATGTATAGATAATGTATTGATTGATTTATTGATAGTTGTATTAATAGATGTATTGATTGATGTATTGATAGTTGTTTTGAAAGTTGTATTGATAGTTGTTTTGATTGATTTATTGATAGTTGTATTGATAGATGTTTTGATAGATGTATAGATAGATTTATTGGTAGTTGTTATGAAAGTTGTTTTGATAAATGTATTGATAGTTGTATTGATAGTTGTTTTGATAGATTTATTGATAGATGTATTGATAAATGTATTGATAGATTTATTGATAGATGTATTGATAGATTTATTGATAGATGTATTGATAGATTTATTGATAGTTGTATTGATAGTTGTATTGATAGTTGTATTGATAGATGTTTTGATAGATTTATTGATAGTTGGTTTGATAGATTTATTGATAGATGTATTGATAGATTTATTGATAGATGTATTGATTGATTTATTGATAGTTGTTTTGAAAGATGTATTGATGTTTTGATAAATGTCTTGATAGATGTATTGATAGTTGTATTGATAGATGTATTGATAGTTCCATTGATAGAATTAATGATAGCTTCATTGATAATTGTACTGATTGATTTATTAATAGATGTATTGATTGATTTATTGATAGTTGTATTAATATATTTATTGATAGTTGTATTAATAGATTTATTGATAGATGTATTGATTGATGTATTTAAAGTTGTATTGATAGATGTATTGATAGTTCCATTGATAGAATTAATGATAGCTTCATTGATAGATGTATAGATAGATTTATTGGTAGTTGTTTTGATAGACTTATTGATAGATGTTTTGATAGTTGTATTGATAGTTGTATTGATAGATGTATTGATAGATTTGATAGTTGCATTAATAGATTTATTGATAGATGTATTGATAGTTGTATTAATAGTTGTTTTGATAGATTTATTGATAGTTTTATTGATGGATTTATTGATAGATGTACTGATTGATTTATTGATAGTTGTAGTAATAGATTCATTAATAGATGTATTGATTGATGTATTGATAGTTGTATTGATAGAATTAATGATAGATTCATTAATAGATGTATTGATTGATTTATTGATAGTTCCATTGATAGAATTAATGATAGCTTCATTGATAATTGTACTGATTGATTTATTAATAGATGTATTGATTGATTTATTGATAGTTGTATTAATATATTTATTGATAGTTGTATTAATAGATTTATTGATAGATGTATTGATTGATGTATTGAAAGTTGTATTGATAGATGTATTGATAGTTGTATTGATAGATGTATTGATAGTTTTTTTGATAGATGTATTGATAGATTTATTGATAATGTATTGATTGCTTTATTGATAGTTGTATTAATAGATGTATTGATTGATGTATTGATAGTTGTTTTGAAAGTTGTATTGATAGTTGTTTTGATAGATTTATTGATAGTTTTTTTGATAGATGTATTGATAGAGTTATTGATAATGTATTGATTGCTTTATTGATAGTTGTATTAATAGATGTATTGATTGATGTATTGATAGTTGTTTTGATAGTTGTATTAGTAGTTGTTTTGATAGATTTATTGATAGATGTATTGATAGTTCCACTGATAGAATTAATGATAGCTTCATTGATAGATGTATAGATAGATTTATTGACAGTTGATTTGATAGACTTATTGATAGATGTTTTGATAGTTGTATTGATAGATGTATTGATAGATGTATTGATAGATTTGATAGTTGCATTAATGGATTTATTGATAGATGTATTGATAGTTGTATTAATAGTTGTTTTGATAGATTTATTGATAGTTTGATTGATGGATTTATTGATAGATGTATTGATAGTTGTGTTGATATATTTATTGATAGTTGTTTTTATAGATGTATTGATAGATGTATTGATAATGTATTGATTGATTTATTGATAGTTGTATTAATAGATGTATTGATAGATGTATTGATAGTTGTTTTGATAGATTTATTGATAGATGTATTGATAGATTTATTGATAGATGTATTGATAGATTTATTGATAGATGTATTGATAGATTTATTGATAGATGTATTGATAGATTTATTGATAGATGTATTGATTGATGTATTGATAGATGTACTGATTGATTTATTGATAGATGTACTGATTGATTTATTGATAGTTGTATTGATAGATTTATTGATAGATGTATTGATAGTTGTGTTGATATATTTATTGATAATTGTTTTTATAGATGTATTGATAGATGTATTGATAATGTATTGATTGATTTATTGATAGTTGTATTAATAGATGTATTGATTGATGTATTGATAGATGTATTGATAGTTGTTTTGATAGATTTATTGATAGATGTATTGATAGATTTATTGATAGATGTATTGATTGATGTATTGATAGATGTATTGATTGATTTATTGATAGATGTATTGATTGATTTATTGATAGTTGTATTGATTGATTTATTGATTGATGTATTGATTGATGTATTGAAAGTTGTATTGATAGATTTATTGATAGATGTATTGATTAATGTATTGAACGTTGTATTGATAGATGTATTGATAGTTGTTTTGAAAGTTGTATTGATAGTTGTTTTGATAGATTTATTGATAGATGTATTGATAGTTCCATTGATAGAATTAATGACAGCTTCATTGATGGATGCATAGATAGATTTATTGGTAGTTGTTTTGATAGACCTATTGATAGATGTTGATAGTTGTATTGATAGATGTTGATAGATTTATTGATAGTTGTATTGATAGATTTATTGATAGATGTTTTGATAGATGTATTGATAGATGTTTTGATAAATGTATTGATAGATGTTTTGATAAATGTATTGATAGTTGTATTAATAGTTGTTTTGATAGATTTATTGATAGTTGTATTGATGGATTTATTGATAGACGTACTGATTGATTTATTGATAGTTGTACTGATAGATTTATTGATAATGTATTGAAAGTTGTATTGATAGTTGTATTAATAGATGTATTGATTGATGTATTGATAGTTGTTTTTAAAGTTGTATTGATAGTTGTTTTGATAGATTTATTGATAGATGTATTGATAGTTCCATTGATAGAATTAATGATAGCTTCATTGATAGATGTATAGACAGATTTATTGGTAGTTGTTTTGATAGATTTATTGATAGAGGTTTTGATAGTTGTATTGATAGATGTATTGATAGATTTGATAGTTGTATTAATAGATTTATTGATAGATGTATTGATTGATGTATTGATAGTTGTATTAATAGTTGTTTTGATAGATTTATTGATAGTTTTATTGATGGATTTATTGATAGATGTAGTGATAGATTTATTGATAGATGTATTGATAGATTTGATAGTTGTATTAATAGATGTATTGATTGATGTATTTATAGTTGTATTAATAGTTGTTTTGATAGATTTATTGATAGTTGTTTTGATAGATGTATTGATAGATGTTTCGATAAATGTATTGATAGATTTATTGATAGATGTATTGATTGATTTATTGATAGTTGTATTGATTGATTTATTGATAGTTGTAATGATGGGTTTATTGATAGTTGTATTGATTGATTTATTGATAGTTTTATTAAGATTTATTGATAGATGTATTGATTGATGTATTGATCGTTCCATTGATAGAATTAATGATAGCTTCATTGATAGATGTATAGATAATGTATTGATTGATTTATTGATAGTTGTATTAATAGATGTATTGATTGATGTATTGATAGTTGTTTTGAAAGTTGTATTGATAGATTTATTGATAGATGTATTGATCGTTCCATTGATAGAATTAATGATAGCTTCATTGATAGATGTATAGATAGATTTATTGGTAGTTGTTTTGATAGATTTATTGATAGATGTATTGATAGATGTTTTGATAGATGTTTTGATTGATGTATTGATTGATTTATTGATAGTTGTATTAATAGATGTATTGATTGATGTATTGATAGTTGTTTTGAAAGTTGTATTGATAGTTGTTTTGATAGATTTATTGATAGATTTATTGATCGTTCCATTGATAGAATTAATGATAGCTTCATTGATAGATGTATAGATAGATTTATTGGTAGCTGTTTTGATAGATTTATTGATAGATGTTTTGATAGATGTATTGATAGATGTTTTGATAAATGTATTGATAGATGTTTTGATAAATGTATTGATAGTTGTATTGATAGATTTATTGATTGATTTATTGGTAGATTTATTCATAGTTGTATTTATTGATAGTTGTATTGATAGTTCCATTGTTAGATTTATTGACAGCTTCATTTATAGATGTATTAATAGATTTATTGATAGTTGCATTGATAGATTTATTGTTGTTATTGTATAGATAAGATGCTTGCCTTTGCTGTTGGAGACCTAGGTTCAATTCCCACTCTGAGACATTCACCATTGTGTCCCTGAGCAAGACACTTAACCCCTCGTTGCTTCAGAGGCGTGCGACCTCTGATATGTATAGCAATTGTAAGTCGCTTTGGATAAAAGCGTCAGATAAATGTATTGATAGATGTATCAACTCAAAACTGAAATTATTTATTGGTCACTGATAAATCAGATTTTTGGAGGTTTTCACCTTCAGGTCTTTATGTTTGTTCATGCAAGGGTCACTTTGGGCCTCTCAGCAGCTCTCAGATAATAATCAATAATCACTTGTACTCAATAACCTGATTCTGCTTCAGTGTTTAAGCATGTTTATTAAGTTAATGAATGAATTCTAGCAACAGGCGAGTTTACACTGAATTCTTACTGGTCAGGACAGCCAACCAATCAGCTGACAGCAGGATGACATCATGACGCAGTCATACCTGCTCAGGTTTTTCCATGGCAACGAGGAGTCAACATTTAAAGGACAAACCCAGAGTTTTTTTAATAAATCCAGTTCAGAACTCAGACCTGCTCCTTACTGGCTCCACCAGAGTCCATTACAGTACATCAGGGTCCACCAGAGTCAATCAGGGTCCCCCTCAGTCCATGGCGTCCACTACAGTCCATCGGGGGCCATCAGGGTCCATCAGGGTTCAATACAGTGCATAGGGGGCCAACACAGTACATCAGGATCAATCAAGGTCAACTACAGTCCAGGTTTTGTTTTAAATCTTATTGGGTGAAACTTGTTTTAACAACAAACACAAACAGACATTTATTAAATTTACATTTTTACATGTTTTTTATGGATCGGGGGGGGGGGGGCCCTGCCTGTTGCCGTGGTAACTGTGCAGGAGGGCAACACTTCCTCAGATGAACCAGCAACTAGAATCCAAACCAGTTCAACCGGTTTAACCGGTTTGATCTTAGCAGATCAAACCTGTCAGTCGACTCATTTAACTCCAGAAGAAGAAAAACTGAAGAAGTTAAAGTGAAGAAGAAGCAGCTCCAGTTAAAAGCATAAAAACAAACAAACATTAAGTCCAGGTCACTACTAAATATCGATCGGTCGTGCATTGATCACATGAACTGGAGTGAGCGTCCCTTTAATAATTAGCTTCAAGCTAACTAGTCTCAAATAAACTGAATCAGACTGAACCAGTTAGAACTGGAGTAACCGTGTTCCCTTATTGTCCTCACATAGAAACAGACAGCTGAACAGGAATGAAACATTAGTCCAGTTAGACCCAGTTAGAACCAGACTGAACCAGTAAGAACCAGACTGAACCAGTCCCTTCAGATTTAAGTGCTTCCTTTAGAAACAAAACTGAAACTTATTTCACTTCATTTCCCAGCAGCCCGCTGGGCTCCCTGTGTGGCATCGTCCTTCAGAATTGTCCTCTAAACATTAATGTCACAGGAAATGATGTCACCTGCCTGCTCAGTGTCGGTCTGTGGCAACCCACAGTGATGTCACTAAGATGACGTCCCTCCAGGTGGATCCAGATCAGACAGACCAACACCAAACAGTGGTGACATCACAGTGATGTCACTGGTCAGATGAGCTCCCATTCGTCATCAACGTCGTCTCCACTGAGGGACGGGCCTGAGGGGGCGGGTCTACAGGGAGTCTGTGGGAGGAGCTTCGTCAGGCGACGGGACAATCCACCAATCAGAGTCACCGCCCACAACTCGTCCTCTGGAGTCACTGAAGAGAGAGAGAGACACACCAGAGAATATGACACATCTGAGGTACATCAAATCAACGTCTGTTACTGAGAATACACAAGTAATGCACACACTTCAGGCTGGTTCATGCTGATTCTCCAGTCTGAACCCAGTCTCACCAGTATGAACCCAGTCTCACCAGTATGAACCCAGTCTCTCCAGTATGAACCCAGTCTCACCAGTATGAACCCAGTCTCACCAGTATGAACCCAGTCTCTCCAGTATGAACCCAGTCTCACCAGTATGAACCCAGTCTCACCAGTATGAACCCAGTCTCTCCAGTATGAACCCAGTCTCACCAGTATGACCCCAGACTCACCAGTATGACCCCAGTCTCAATAGTATGAACCCAGTCTCAATAGTATGAACCCAGTCTCACCAGTCTGAACCCAGTCTCACCAGTCTGTACCCAGTCTCACCAGTCTGAACCCAGTCTCACCAGTCTGAACCCAGTCTCAATAGTATGAACCCAGTCTCTCCAGTCTGAACCCAGTCTCACCGGTATGAACCCAGTCTCAATAGTATGAACCCAGTCTCTCCAGTATGAACCCAGTCTCACCAGTCTGAACCCAGTCTCAATAGTATGAACCCAGTCTCACCAGTCTGAACCCAGTCTCAATAGTATGAACCCAGTCTCTCCAGTATGAACCCAGTCTCAATAGTATGAACCCAGTCTCTCCAGTATGAACCCAGTCTCTCCAGTATGAACCCAGTCTCAATAGTATGAACCCAGTCTCTCCAGTATGAACCCAGTCTCAATAGTATGAACCCAGTCTCAATAGTATGAACCCAGTCTCAATAGTATGAACCCAGTCTCTCCAGTATGAACCCAGTCTCTCCAGTATGAACCCAGTCTCAATAGTATGAACCCAGTCTCTCCAGTATGAACCCAGTCTCAATAGTATGAACCCAGTCTCAATAGTATGAACCCAGTCTCAATAGTATGAACCCAGTCTCTCCAGTATGAACCCAGTCTCTCCAGTATGAACCCAGTCTCTCCAGTATGAACCCAGTCTCAATAGTATGAACCCAGTCTCTCCAGTATGAACCCAGTCTCAATAGTATGAACCCAGTCTCAATAGTATGAACCCAGTCTCACCGGTATGAACCCAGTCTCAATAGTATGAACCCAGTCTCACCGGTATGAACCCAGTCTCACCGGTATGAACCCAGTCTCAATAGTATGAACCCAGTCTCACCAGTATGAACCCAGTCTCAATAGTATGAACCCAGTCTCAATAGTATGAACCCAGTCTCTCCAGTATGAACCCAGTCTCACCAGTATGAACCCAGTCTCAATAGTATGAACCCAGTCTCAATAGTATGAACCCAGTCTCAATAGTATGAACCCAGTCTCAATAGTATGAACCCAGTCTCTCCAGTATGAACCCAGTCTCAATAGTATGAACCCAGTCTCAATAGTATGAACCCAGTCTCTCCAGTATGAACCCAGTCTCAATAGTATGAACCCAGTCT
>NC_060160.1:456882-459382 GCF_021292245.1 Micropterus dolomieu | reverse complement strand
ATTTATCAGTTACCAAAATAGTTAATTAATTTAAGCTAATTAATTTTCTGCTGATCAAGTAATCGATTAATAGATTAAGTGTTTAGCTGTAATAAAACCAAACGTGTGTGTGTGTGTGTATCAGTATTTACTGTATGTTTGTCTTTGTAAATGTGTGTGTGTGTGTGTGCGTGCGTGTCTCCTGGGCTTAATGTTGGTATCTAAATTCATGTGCGGCGGCGTGGCGGTGGCGGGGCGGCGGCGGGCGGATCACAGGCGGATTGTGTTGGATTTGAGCTGAAGCCTCTTTAATCATCGTAACACCGTCATTAATATTCATGCAGTCAGCTGGAACACCCGACTCTCTCTGCTCCAAACTTTCTGCACAAAATGTATTAAATACAGCTTAAAAAATTAATGGACTTTAGTTTATATTACATGAAGAAGAAGGGGGGCGGGGGGGCAGTCTCCCCCCCCCCCCTCGCCTCATTGGTCCATCCAGATTGGTCCTCTGATTGGCCTTTGTGTTTTCCCTTTTTTGTGCAGATTTTCCATCTTTGACGAGACTTCAAAGCGAGCGCGAGGCATGAACGGTCATTTAGAAGGATTTAAGCACATTATCACATCTGTAATTGTACATGAATAATAAGAAGAGCCGCCGCGCTCAATTAGCTCTGAGTCCACACGGTGGGGGGGGGGGGGGGGACGGCAGGAAATGAGAAAAGTTTCAAAGTGAAGACGGGAGATGATTCAGTGAGTGTTAGACGGCGAGCCCCGACTCTGACGCCTCGCCACTGCCTCAGGTGTGAGCGCAGGTGACCTTCATGTGTGTTGCAGGACGCAGGTCAGGTGATCAGGCCGTGCTGCCTGGCTTCCTGTCCCGTGTCGGACCCCCACTGATGCTTTCTTTATCCAGAGGAGTCTTCGCACTCCGAAGCTGCGTTCACTCTCAGAAACGCGTCTTCCTCAGCTGCAGAAACCTGAAACGGCTCCTGGTCGATCAGCAGAATCGGACAGACGTTTGACAGTCGATGAATCGGTGCCAGACGTTCTCTGTGTTCTAGACAGAACAACACGCCGTGCCGGACACACTGAAGAGATGGATCGATAATCACATTGATCCTGATGTAGAAAGAAACTTCGATTAATTTCGTCTCTGGGTTTTGTCTTTTATTGTGAAAGGGCGCTGGCAGACGTTGAACTGGTTCAGGAATCCTCACAGCGACCTCTCTGTGGTGAACGTTAACCCGTCTTTTCTTTAGAGGCCAACAACAGAACTTTATACTTTACAATAAATCCTCTTCTGAGAAGCTTTGAGGTGAAAATCGGCTGTAGATTTACAATATTGGCAGTTTTCTGAAAATTGACGGCAAATCAAAAACATGCTCAAAGGTCACAGAGCCCTCTGATCCCTACAGCCAATCAGAACGCCGCCGCGGACGCAGCCGACGGTTTTAATGTTCGTACAGCCGTTGGTCTGTCTAAAAGTTAAACAGAGAGGCTGCTGATGGACTGTTGATTATTCAGTGGTCACAGTGTAGCTAGATTACATCCCACATTTATTTTCCTCCTCTTCTTTACTTCTAAATTCCAAAACCAGAAACTGTCTGAGGCTGGCCGCCAGTACTGAACCATAAATACATTTAACAGCTTCATACTGCATACTGTGTGTGTAGTACATACAGTATGTGTAGTACATACTAAAACACACACTCAGACAGTGTGTGTGTGTCTCAGAGCGTGTGCATGATCTCTGGATGATCTCTGTGTGTTTTGTTGCTTACTTTTGACTTAACAGCCGTTTAACTGATTCCTGCCTCGTCTTAATTACACCTGAGGAGCTGCGCTCTGATTGGAGGCTTCTTTAACGAGGCCTTAATGAGATATTAAAGCTGTTTGTTCTGCTGATGAGTCCAAGTGTTCAGAAAGCTCGACGTGACGACAGGATTACTGCTCGCTAATGATTAGACTAATGAGAGAGACAGAGACAGACAGGTGAGGCAGCGCTTCATGTTTCAGGTATATTAACGAGAGACAGACAGGTGAGGCAGCGCTTCATGTTTCAGGTATATTAACGAGAGACAGACAGGTGAGGCAGCGCTTCATGTTTCAGGTATATTAACTAGAGACAGACAGGTGAGGCAGCGCTTCATGTTTCAGGTACAGTGGGGGAAATAAGTATTTGACCCCTTGCTGATTTTGCAGGTTTGCCCACTTACAAAGAATGCAACAATCTACAATTTTAATCATATGTACATTCTAACAGTGAAAGACAGAATCCCAAAGAAAATTCCAGAAAATCACATCATATGAATTTATAAAAATTGATAACCATCTGATGAGGAAAAACAAGTATATGACCCCCTACCAAACAGCAAGTATTCTGGCTCCTACAAGCCAGTTAGTCTTTCTTTAAGACACAGCCCCAATCCCAACCAATTATCTACATCAAATACACCTGCCTCACCTCGTTACCTGTATAAAAGACACCTGTCAACACCCAAACAACCAGCATCCAACA
>NC_060160.1:429611-456782 GCF_021292245.1 Micropterus dolomieu | reverse complement strand
CTTCATGTTTCAGGTATATTAACTAGAGACAGACAGGTGAGGCAGCGCTTCATGTTTCAGGTATATTAACTAGAGACAGACAGGTGAGGCAGCGCTTCATGTTTCAGGTATATTAACTAGAGACAGACAGGTGAGGCAGCGCTTCATGTTTCAGGTATATTAATGAGAGACAGACAGGTGAGGCAGCGCTTCATGTTTCAGGTATATTAACGAGAGACAGACAGGTGAGGCAGCGCTTCATGTTTCAGGTATATTAACTAGAGACAGACAGGTGAGGCAGCGCTTCATGTTTCAGGTATATTAACGAGAGACAGACAGGTGAGGCAGCGCTTCATGTTTCAGGTATATTAACTAGAGACAGACAGGTGAGGCAGCGCTTCATGTTTCAGGTATATTAACTAGAGACAGACAGGTGAGGCAGCGCTTCATGTTTCAGGTATATTAACGAGAGACAGACAGGTGAGGCAGCGCTTCATGTTTCAGGTATATTAACTAGAGACAGACAGGTGAGGCAGCGCTTCATGTTTCAGGTATATTAACGAGAGACAGACAGGTGAGGCAGCGCTTCATGTTTCAGGTATATTAACGAGAGACAGACAGGTGAGGCAGCGCTTCATGTTTCAGATATATTAACGAGAGACAGACAGGTGAGGCAGCGCTTCATGTTTCAGGTATATTAACGAGAGACAGACAGGTGAGGCAGCGCTTCATGTTTCAGGTATATTAATGAGAGACAGTGTGCTTCCTGTTTCCAGCTAACCCCAGAGTGAACGTGGAGCTGCGACAGCGTCTGCCTTCACCTGCGTCTCAGCGCCTCAGCAGTCCTGACGGGTACGTACAGGTCTGTCCTGGGGGACGGCTGCAGGACCTGGCAGGCTGTTCCTCAGGAGAGCAGGAAGTTCAGGAGAGTCTGATCAGAAGCTGTTTCCCGTTTCTTCTTTTCACGTTGTTTCTGATCCACAGATCTGGGATCAGCCTGAGTCCGGACCACACTGACCCGGTTCAGGGTGAGATCCTCCTCCGTCACTTCTCTTCTTCGTTCGATGGTTTCTGCACTCCTGTCTGAGTTCCTCTCTTCATGTATTTAAAACCGGTTCCTGTCTCTCTGTGTCCCCCCAGCCCCTCAGCACCTGCAGGATCTCCCTCCGGTCTCCTGCTCCTCCTCCCCTCAGTCCCACAGGAGCTCTGTCTCTCCGGTTTCTGCGTCTTCCTCCAGACCTCCAGCAGCCGCAGGGGAGATGGAGATGAACCTTTCCCCCAGCCGAGGCCCCTCTCCTCGGGCAGAGAGCTGCGGAGACGGCCCCGATGGAGGAAGAGCATCCAGAGGTCCTGCTAGTCCCGCCCCCGGAGGACACCTGGTCGGCCCTGATGACAGGTGAGGTGGCCTGTGCTACTGATACCACTACTGCTGGTACTACTACTGCTAATACTTACTGATAGTACTGCATGTCTTAACCATTGAAAAGTGTGAATGCTGCGTTCACTCTGCAGGTCTTGAAGCTCAATTCTGATTAATATCCCAGATCTGGTCGTTTTGATTGACAGTTCACATTATAGTGTAAATGTGGCCCCGAACAGGCTGACGTGTGAACGGCATCACACGCAGCAGCACGCTGTCCTACATCCTGTTTCAGTCAGAGTCGCATGAACCTGTTCAGACATAAATCAGATCTGTCACTCCGGCTGCAGTCACAATCTGTGCAGATGCACGATGATGTCAGAAATATTAGTAGCTGCTCTCACTAAACGGTTTTGTAATATACATAAAAGGGTTGAAAGTGATCAGAACATATCAGCTGATGGTTGGACGCGGCGAGGTGAGCAGGAGAAGCTGCCCGTGGTCATGTGACTGCAGGGCCGACTCTCTGAGGCTGTTTAACTGAAACCCTTCCAAAGTAAAGACGCTGCAGGTTATTAAACCTTTAAAATAATGATCTTATTATCGCTGCTGCTGCTTCGTGTGCCGAGCTTCGAGCCTCTGCAGTGAGATTTATTAAAAAGTTTTTCATTAAACTTATCCTTCACGTGTTTTAATTCGTGTGTTCTTTTGCTGCTTTTGTGTCTTTTTGGTGCATTTTCAAATGAAAGTGGCGCCGCAGCTTGAGTTGCATCACTGTGTGAAATGTGACCTATTAAATTTAGATTTGATTAGCGGCAGCGTTGGAGAGGCAGGCAGAAATAGAAAGATAGTAAAAGAGGGAGCTGATTAGAAGCAGCTGATATTATAAAGTCAGAAACAGTCAATTACAGAAGACAGTGTCTTATTTACCCGCTTTATTACGCTAAGAAGCCGCCTGACCTTTAAGGCGATATGAGAGAATTACAGGCGAACATCAGTCGCTGCTTATTAAAGCAACGCCTCGTAACCTGCTGCCTCCTCTCTGCGCCGCTCATCTGATAATATGAGGTTAAAACACCTGACCTGACTACACACAGGTGGAACTCTAATGAAACACTCGCTGAGATGATGTCATTGGAGCCCTGACCAATCCCAGCCTTGCTGACCACCATCACGACCGACCGGTTCTCTGACTGAAATGTTTTCCTGACTGTCCAGCTGCGGCGGTTCACAGGACAGGAGATGTAGTGAAACTCAAAGGAGGTTTCACCTCACAGGTTCCACAGTTTGCCCCTCGTGCTGTAAGGTGCTGTGCAGCCTGCAGACACAGCTCAGGGCAAGTTTATCATTCCTACCTTTATTATCCCTGGTGAAGCCTCAGACTTTCAGACTGAAGCTGTAGTGAACTCTGTGGGTCATACGGGTACGTGGTCTGTGGTGCTTCAGACAGAAGCTGTAGTGAACTCTGTGGGTCAGACGGGTACGTGGTCTGTGGTGCTTCAGACAGAAGCTGTAGTGAACTCTGTGGGTCAGACAGATACGTGGTCTGTGGTGCTTCAGACCGAAGCTGTAGTGAACTCTGTGGGTCAGACGGATACGTGGTCTGTGGTGCTTCAGACAGAAGCTGTAGTGAACTCTGTGGGTCAGACGGGTACGTGGTCTGTGGTGCTTCAGACCGAAGCTGTAGTGAACTCTGTGGGTCAGACGGGTACGTGGTCTGTGGTGCTTCAGACAGAAGCTGTAGTGAACTCTGTGGGTCAGACGGGTACGTGGTCTGTGGTGCTTCAGACCGAAGCTGTAGTGAACTCTGTGGGTCAGATGGGTACGTGGTCTGTGGTGCTTCAGACAGAAGCTGTAGTGAACTCTGTGGGTCAGATGGGTACGTGGTCTGTGGTGCTTCAGACCGAGGTTGTAGTGAACTCTGTGGGTCAGACGGGTACGTGGTCTGTGGTGCTTCAGACCGAGGCTGTAGTGAACTCTGTGGGTTTAACTGAACCTTGTTGTCTCCTCCAGCTCTCATCAGGAAGTCGGTCCAGTCTCAGCGTCTGGTCGAGTTCCAACTTTTGATCGAGACAAAAACATCTCGTTTTTACTGAAAGAGCTCGACTCTCTGAGAGAAATCAACAAGAAGGTAGATATACACACTCATTTTAGTATACACATATAGTACATATAAGTATGCACACACATATACAGTACTTATATACAGTATACACACACTGTACATATAAACAGTATACACACACTGTACATATAAACAGTATATACACACATATACAGTACTTATATACAGTATACACACACTGTACATATAAACAGTATATACACAAATATGCAGTGCATATATACAGTATACACACACTGTACATATAAACAGTATATACACACATATACAGTACTTATATACAGTATACACACACTGTACATATAAACAGTATATACACACATATACAGTACTTATATACAGTATACACACACTGTACATATAAACAGTATATACAAACATATACAGTACTTATATACAGTATACACACACTGTACATATAAACAGTATATACACACATATACAGTACTTATATACAGTATACACACACTGTACATATAAACAGTATATACACACATATACAGTACTTATATACAGTATACACACACTGTACATATAAACAGTATATACACAAATATGCAAAGCATATATACAGTATACACACACTGTACATATAAACATTATAAACATACTGTACATATAAACAGTATAAACACACATATGCAGTGCATATATACAGTATACACACACTGTACATATAAACAGTATACACACACTGTACATATAAACAGTATACACACACTGTACATATAAACCTTATACACATACTGTACATATAAACAGTATAAACACACATATACAGTACTTATACACAGTATACACACACTGTACATATAAACAGTATATACACACATATACAGTACTTATATACAGTATACACACACTGTACATATAAACAGTATATACACAAATATACAGTACTTATATACAGTATACACACACTGTACATATAAACATTATACACATACTGTACATATAAACAGTATAAACACACATATGCAGTGCATATATACAGTATACACACACTGTACATATAAACAGTATACACACACTGTACATATATACAGTATACACACACATATGCAGTACATATAAACAGTATACACACTGTACATATAAACAATATACACACACTGTACATATAAACAGTATACACACACAGTGCATATAAACAGTATACACACAGTGCATATAAACAGTATACACACACAGTGCATATAAACAGTATACACACACTGTACATATAAACAGTATACACACACTGTACATATATACAGTATACACACACTGTACATATAAACAGTATACACACACAGTGCATATATACAGTATACACACACTGTGCATATAAACAGTATACACACACTGTGCATATATACAGTATACACACACTGTACATATATACAGTATACACACACTGTGCATATATACAGTATACACACACTGTACATATATACAGTATACACACACTGTACATATATACAGTATACACACACAGTGCATATATACAGTATACACACACAGTGCATATATACAGTATACACACACTGTGCATATATACAGTATACACACACTGTACATATATACAGTATACACACACAGTGCATATAAACAGTATACACACACTGTGCATATATACAGTATACACACACTGTGCATATATACAGTATACACACACTGTGCATATATACAGTATACACACACTGTGCATATATACAGTATACACACACTGTACATATATACAGTATACACACACTGTGCATATATACAGTATACACACAGCAGGAAGATGAGGGCGGTCCTCACAGGTAGATTAACACCTGACTGTGTTTCAGCTGCAGGATCAGCTGGTCCAGAAGGAGAATGAGCTGCTAAGGAGGGAGGTGGAGGAGGAGCTGAGGGAGGAGCAGAGGGAGGCCCGAGGCTGGGAGAGACCTGCAGGTGAAGAGTGGGGGAGAGGAGGGAGAAGGGGAGGAGAGGAAGGGAGGGAGGTGTATGTTACAGTTTACTCTCCTCTTAATCAGATCTGATCCAAGCTGACTTCTTAAATATTTGAATATTTTTCATGCACACTGTTTAATACCAACACACACTCTGTAATTAAGACAACAGCAGTGGTAGTAAGGAGGTGACAGTTAACGAGCAGCTGTTAGTTTAACAGAACAGTGTGTGCGTGTGTTTAACTAGCGATCAGATGTAATATTGATTTAACTGAGCTGGTTTTTGTGTGTGTTTAATCCAGCATGATTATCACAGAAACAGGAAGTCTCCTTTGAAAACATTTTATTTTAGCTTCAGTTTGATTCTCGTTTATTTAAAAAATATGTTTTTATGGCACATTTAGGATTCAAGCATTCATTTGTCACGTACTTGTTTTACTCATAGGTGTAGTGAGATGCGGGCGCGGTAGACTCATCATTATCCATCCGTCCAGAACAAATGTTCAGAAAACTTGGTGAAGAGAAGCAGACTGATGTTTCTGCTGAAGTCAGCCTGTAACTGTTTCCTATCCTCGCCGCCTCGTCTGTTTCCTTTCCTCACCTTCTTTCCTCACCTTCTTTCCTCACTCCTGGTCTCCTTGTCTCCTCAGCGGTGTTGGAGGAGGTGTTAGCTGCTCAGAAGGACAGAGATCAGGCTCTGATGTCACGACTCCTGCTGGCCAATGAGGAGAGAGATGAGGCTCTGCTTCGTGCACGTCAACTGCAGCAGGCCGCCGAGTACGTAACACACACAGTCAGTCTTATGTGTTGACCTTTGACCCTCAGAGAGTCTGTACAGTTCAAATATCCATTATATAAACTAGGGCTGAAACGATTCATCTATTAAATCAATAAAATCGATACATAAAATGCTTTGACACAAATTCTTTGTATCGATGCTTTGTTTAATCAATGTAACTATCCAGCACAGTGTTTCGCAGGGACATTTATTACTTTCGCACATCGCGTTTACGCTGTGAACACAACGTGATTATGACGGAGCTGTCTGAAAACAGAGAGGGACAAAAAAAAAGTGTCCAAAGTATAGGATTTTTTCAAGCTAAAGAAAACAACAACTCTGTAATGTTACCTTCCGTCCACCGTAAAACCAAACTTTTTAACTTTTTAACTCCCCTGCAGCTCTCTCTGTAACTCAGACAATCCCTGCTACCTGCGTGTACTAATCCATCCTTATAACCATATTCTTTGTCTTTATAATTGCCATCTTTATAATTCTTCTATTCTATAATTCATCTTTACAAACAACAGTTGTTTCGTGTGCAGGAGTGTGTGTGAACCCCTATCAGTCAAGTAGTGTGAAGGCCACAATAAGTGGTGAGCAAGTTGTGTGAACGGCATGGCCATCGGCCGACGCTGAAAGTCGTGTAGTCTGCACGAGTCTGTACTTTAACTTGTAGCACTCGGGTGATGTTTGTAAAGCAGCTGTCTGGTTGTTGGTCTGATGTTTGCTGTATGACACACTATGAATT
The DNA here is from genome assembly GCF_021292245.1 of Micropterus dolomieu. Taxonomy (NCBI): domain Eukaryota; kingdom Metazoa; phylum Chordata; class Actinopteri; order Centrarchiformes; family Centrarchidae; genus Micropterus; species Micropterus dolomieu. The sequence goes on along the minus strand of NC_060160.1, from coordinate 449,870 downwards.
TCCGAAAGGACTACTATCTATCACCTATAAATGTGCACAGCTGATCCTGTTACCGGGGGGGGGGACCGTCGCCACCAAGCAAGAGTAATTCTTAAACGACGCATCGATAAAATCATCGTTAGCTGCAGCCCTAATATAAACGATCATGAAGGCTGCAGTCAGACCAGAAATACATGGGGACGTCCGGCTGAGTAAAACACTGCCCAGCAGTTTGGAACAGTTACCTGGGTGTAACTGGGCAGCTATCAGGTGTGTGTAGCCAGAGAAAGAAGAAGAGAGGAGGTGTGTGAGACAGGAAAAGGTTGTGATAATAACATGAGGCTGTGGAAAGTTCTTACAGTGACAGTCATTTTATCCTCCATCCACCTTTGGCAAGTAAACAACTGCTCCTGTCATGTGTTTAATTGCTATAGATGAAATAAGCTTCATCTCACACTTAGTTTCACCTGTCGGGGACATTACCCAACGCACATGTTTTCAACATATTCATATTATCTGATCTTTTCAGTAGTGATATACAGTGACACTTGGTGATATGCAGTGATACGTAGTGATAAGTAGCTATATGTAGTGATATGCAGTGACACGCGGTGATATGCAGTGACACGCGGTGATATGCAGTGATAAGTAGCTATTCGTAGTAATATGCAGTGATAAGTGGTGATATGCAGTGATATGTGGTGATATGTAGCTATACGTGGTGATATGCAGTGATACGTGGTGATATGCAGTGATACGTGGTGATATGCGGTGATACGTGGTGATATGCGGTGATACGTAGTGATATGTAGCTATACGTGGTGATATGCAGTGATAAGTAGCTATACGTAGTGATATGCAGTGATACGTGGTGATATGCAGTGATACGTGGTGATATGCAGTGATAAGTAGCTATTCATAGTGATATGCAGTGATAGGTGGTGATATGTAGCTATACATAGTGATATGCAGTGACACGTAGTGATATGTAGCTATACGTGGTGATATGCAGTGATAAGTAGCTATTCGTAGTGATATGCAGTGATACGTGGTGAGATGCAGCGATATGTGGTGATATGTAGCTATACGCAGTGATATGCAGTGATACGTGGTGATATGTAGCTATACGTGGTGATATGCAGTGACATGTAGTGATATGCAGTGACACGTAGTGATATGTAGCTATACGTGGTGATATGCAGTGATAAGTGGTGATATGCAGTGATAAGTGGTGATATGCAGTGACACGTAGTGATATGCAGTGATATATATGGTGATATGTAGCTATACGTGGTGATATGCAGTGATAAGTAGCTATACGTGGTGATATGCAGTGATAAGTAGCTATTCGTAGTGATATGCAGTGATACGTAGTGATATGCAGTGATATGTGGTGATATGTAGCTATACGTGGTGATATGCAGTGATAAGTAGCTATTCGTAGTGATATGCAGTGATACGTGGTGAGATGTAGCTATACGTGGTGAGATGTAGCTATACGTGGTGATATGCAGTGATACGTGGTGACATGCGGTGATACGTGGTGATACGTGGTGATATGCGGTGATACGTGGTGATATGCGGTGATACGTGGTGATATGCGGTGATACGTGGTGATATGCGGTGATACGCGGTGATATGCGGTGATACGTGGTGATACGTGGTGATATGCAGTGATAAGTAGCTATACGTAGTGATATGCAGTGATACGTAGCTATACGTGGTGATATGCAGTGATAAGTAGCTATACGTAGTGATATGCAGTGATAAGTAGCTATACGTAGTGATATGCAGTGATAAGTAGCTATTCGTAGTGATATGCAGTGATACGTAGTGATATGCAGTGATAAGTAGCTATTCGTAGTGATATGCAGTGATACGTAGTGATATGCAGTGATACGTAGTGATATGCAGTGATAAGTAGCTATTCGTAGTGATAGGTAGTGATATGCAGTGATATGTGGTGATATGTAGCTATACGTGGTGATATGCAGTGACACGTAGTGATATGCAGTGATATGCAGTGATATGTAGCTATTCGTAGTGATATGCAGTGATAAGTAGCTATTCGTAGTGATATGCAGTGATAAGTAGCTATTCGTAGTGATATGCAGTGATAAGTAGCTATTCGTAGTGATATGCAGTGATAAGTAGCTATTCGTAGTGATATGCAGTGATAAGTAGCTATTCGTAGTGATATGCAGTGATACGTGGTGATATGTGGTGATATGCAGTGATAAGTGGTGAGATGTAGCTATACGTGGTGATATGCAGTGATAAGTAGCTATTCGTAGTGATATGCAGTGATACGTAGTGATATGCAGTGATAAGTAGCTATACGTAGTGATATGCAGTGATAAGTAGCTATTCGTAGTGATATGCAGTGATACGTAGTGATATGCAGTGATATGTAGCTATACGTAGTGATATGCAGTGATATGTAGCTATACGTAGTGATATGCAGTGATATGTAGCTATACGTAGTGATATGCAGTGATAAGTAGCTATTCGTAGTGATATGCAGTGATACGTAGTGATATGCAGTGATAGGTAGTGATATGCAGTGATATGTGGTGATATGTAGCTATACATAGTGATATGCAGTGACACGTAGTGATATGCAGTGATATGTAGCTATTCGTAGTGATATGCAGTGATAAGTAGCTATTCGTAGTGATATGCAGTGATAAGTAGCTATTCGTAGTGATATGCAGTGATACGTGGTGATATGTGGTGATATGCAGTGATATGTGGTGATATGTAGCTATACACAGTGATATGCAGTGACACGTAGTGATATGCAGTGATATGTAGCTATTCGTAGTGATATGCAGTGATAAGTAGCTATTCGTAGTGATATGCAGTGATAAGTAGCTATTCGTAGTGATATGCAGTGATACGTAGTGATATGCAGTGATAAGTAGCTATACGTAGTGATATGCAGTGATAAGTAGCTATTCGTAGTGATATGCAGTGATACGTAGTGATATGCAGTGATATGTAGCTATACGTAGTGATATGCAGTGATATGTAGCTATACGTAGTGATATGCAGTGATAAGTAGCTATACGTAGTGATATGCAGTGATAGGTAGTGATATGCAGTAATATGTGGTGATATGTAGCTATACATAGTGATATGCAGTGACACGTAGTGATATGTAGCTATACGTGGTGATATGCAGTGACACGTAGTGATATGTAGCTATACGTGGTGATATGCAGTGATAAGTAGCTATTCATAGTGTTATGCAGTGATACGTGGTGAGATGTAGCTATACGTGGTGAGATGTAGCTATACGTAGTGATATGCAGTGATACGTGGTGATATGCAGTGACACGTAGTGATATGTAGCTATACGTGGTGATATGCAGTGATAAGTAGCTATTCATAGTGTTATGCAGTGATACGTGGTGAGATGTAGCTATACGTGGTGAGATGTAGCTATACGTAGTGATATGCAGTGATACGTGGTGATATGCAGTGACACGTAGTGATATGTAGCTATACGTGGTGATATGCAGTGATAAGTAGCTATTCATAGTGTTATGCAGTGATACGTGGTGAGATGTAGCTATACGTGGTGAGATGTAGCTATACGTAGTGATATGCAGTGATACGTGGTGATATGCAGTGACACGTAGTGATATGTAGCTATACGTGGTGATATGCAGTGATAAGTAGCTATTCATAGTGTTATGCAGTGATACGTGGTGAGATGTAGCTATACGTGGTGAGATGTAGCTATACGTAGTGATATGCAGTGATACGTGGTGATATGCAGTGACACGTAGTGATATGTAGCTATACGTGGTGATATGCAGTGATAAGTAGCTATTCATAGTGTTATGCAGTGATACGTGGTGAGATGTAGCTATACGTGGTGAGATGTAGCTATACGTAGTGATATGCAGTGATACGTGGTGATATGCAGTGACACGTAGTGATATGTAGCTATACGTGGTGATATGCAGTGATAAGTAGCTATTCATAGTGTTATGCAGTGATACGTGGTGATATGCAGTGACACGTAGTGAGATGTAGCTATACGTGGTGATATGCAGTGATACGTGGTGATATGCAGTAGCTATACACAGTGATATGCAGTGACACGTAGTGATATGTAGCTATACACAGTGATATGCAGTGATAAGTAGCTATTCGTAGTGATATGCAGTGATAAGTAGCTATTCGTAGTGATATGCAGTGATAAGTAGCTATTCGTAGTGATATGCAGTGACACGTAGTGATATGCAGTGACAATGGTGAGCGTTTTTTGTTCCTTATCTTGGTCTCTGTGCTTACAGCTCACGCTGGGATTAATGAAATACTCCATCGATGTTAATAAGAGCTGCAGGTTTCTGTTTGTTTGTTGTTGTTTCTTCTGAGTCCCAACATGTTGATTTACATATTTACATGTGAAACTGTGTTTATATGAAGGAGGAAAACGACACACTGCTCCTCATCCTCTCCCCCATCTCCTTCTCTCCTCCCCCTTCCCCTCTCCTCTCCCCTCATCTCCCCCCCATCTCCTTCTCTCCTCTCCTTTCCTCCTCCCTCCTCATCTCGCCCCCTCCTTGTCTTCCTCCGCTTCATTATTCACCTCCTCAGTCTCGTTAAGAGCTGTGAAACCAGCTCTCGTCCTCCTCGAGGAGCCTTCAAATAGACCAGAAAATCTAATTACAGATAATACTCCTCCCCCACCTCCTCCTGCCCCCCCCCAGGATGAGAGGGTAATTGATATTGGAGGCCACAATCCTTTTTATGAGGGACAGAATATGGAGGAGCATGTTCCATCTGTCAGGACTGAGTGTGAGTTTGTGTCACTGTGTGTGAGTGTGTGTGTGTGTGTGTGTGTGTCAATGTGTGTGTGTGTGTGTGAGCGTGTTAATGTGTGTGTTTTTCTAATGGAGAGAGGCAGGCTGTATTACCTCTGTCACTGTGTGTGTTAATGTGAAGCTGCTGTTTGTTTTTCTTTTTGTACATTTTATTCTTCAAACAGGAAACATCTTCATTAATAAACAGTGACATTAAAGGCTGCAGCTCTTATTTCACTAGTGAATCATCTTATTTATTTGTCCATCTATTGACAAGAAAAGGCTTTGTGCTGACGTCTGCTTTAAAGTAAGCACACTCTTCGTTACGGCTTGCATTTATATAAATGAAATAATCATTTCTCCTGAAACCTCTCAGATTTGTCAGATGTCTAAAAATGCACAAGCAAAAGAACCAAAAACAGTTTATCAGAACCCCTGGTGTCTCTGTTTGTATTCAGTATATTTTAATGATGTATTCTGTATTGTGGATATGTATTCAGTATATTTTAATGATGTATTCTGTATTGTGGATATGTATTCAGTATATTTTCAGTACATCTTGTGGATGTCAGTTTGGGCTCTTGACTGACTGCAGATCTGAAATATTCAGTCTGACATGTGAAACTTTTCCAGACTGATGAAGATGCTCTTCTCGCCGGATCATTTGATCCCATTAATGGCGGCTGCCTCTGTTTCTGTTGAGCGTGGTGTGTGTGGGAGCGTTAATGACGGCTGTGGAGCGAGCCGAGCCGAGCTGAGCCGGGCTGGATGGGCTGTAAGCAGGGTGTTAGAGGAGCTTTATTGGAGGCGGCTGGTCTTTCATTACCTGCTGTTCCCTGCAGAGCGGAGCCGCCTCGGCCACCTTATTACAGTTTATTACAGAAAAACTGCAGTAGGCTAAATGAAAAGCGCTTCCCAGGAGGAGAGGCAGGAGATCAGCTAGTTACGAGCTCCACGTCCGCCATCATGGCCGCCGGCAGCGGAGGAGTCCGCTCGGTCCGCGCCCTCGCAGCTTTACAGTCATTTTAAAATGATGGAGAGTTTCGGGTGGACTTCAGGGAGCGCAGGACAAAATTACTGCGCAGCTGCTGCAGCCGCGGCGCTCAGGTCATCTAACAGGCTGCTGCAGAGCTCCAGGTTTAATTTGGTCAGCGGCGGCAACACTGAGGGGGTGTCGGGTCAGGGCCGGATTAAAGCAGGGGCCGCAGTCACCTGGTCACCAGTTGCTCACCTACATTAGTATCACAGCCGTACTTTAGGTTTCTGCCGATGGGACGTGGTTTCAGTCGGTCCTATCGGGTCTTTGTTTCCTCAGAGACCTACAGAAACAGTGAACAGGTTTAGAAACAGATCCTGGATCTGACAAAGACACTGAAAGGTTCTGTTTGTGTGCAGGTTGGAGAACGTGTCCCAGGAGCACGCCGACATGGTAACAACACTCACTCACTACTCCTGTGTGTTTTTAGGCTTGAAGCCCAGATTGTTGATCTGATCGCTGTGTTTATCATCGAGCAGGACGTAGACGAGCTCCTTCAGTGTGTTTGTGACGCCGACTCCGTCCAGGAGGTCGAACAGTTCGGTTCGGTTCTGGTTCAGCGTTTACGTTTGGCGAGGCAGCGGAGAAATGACATCACCGCTCAGGAGATGAAGGCCGTGATGGAGGAGAGAGACGGCTCGCTCGCCAAGGTGAGTCTGTGTACCTGTCTGTTTACCTGTTTACCTGTCTGTCTGTTTACCTGTCTGTCTGTTTACCTGTTTACCTGTCTGTTTGTTTACCTGTTTACCTGTCTGTTTACCTGTTTGTCTGTTTACCTGTCTGTCTGTTTGTCTGTTTACCTGTTTACCTGTCTGTCTGTTTACCTGTCTGTCTGTTTACCTGTCTGTCTGTTTGTCTGTTTACCTGTTTGCCTGTTTACCTGTTTGCCTGTCTGTCTGTTTACCTGTTTACCTGTCTGTCTGTTTACCTGTCTGTGTGTTTACCTATTTGTCTGTTTAACTGTTTGTCTGTTTACCTGTCTGTCTGTTTACCTGTTTACCTGTCTGTTTGTTTACCTGTTTACCTGTCTGTCTGTTTACCTGTTTACCTGTCTGTTTGTTTACCTGTTTACCTGTCTGTTTACCTGTCTGCCTGTTTGTCTGTTTACCTGTCTGTCTGTTTGTCTGTTTACCTGTCTGTCTGTTTGTCTGTTTGTCTGTTTACCTGTCTGTCTGTTTGTCTGTCTGTCTGTTTACCTGTCTGTCTGTTTACCTGTCTGTCTGTTTACCTGTTTACCTGTCTGTCTGTTTACCTGTTTGCCTGTCTCTGTTTACCTGTTTACCTGTCTGTCTGTTTACCTGTCTGTGTGTTTACCTATTTGTCTGTTTAACTGTTTGTCTGTTTACCTGTTTGCCTGACTGTTTACCTGTCTGTCTGTTTACCTGTTTACCTGTCTGTCTGTTTACCTGTCTGTCTGTTTACCTGTTTGTCTGTTTACCTGTTTACCTGTCGTCTGTTTACCTGTTTACCTGTGTGTCTGTTTACCTGTTTACCTCTGTGCCTGTTTACCTGTCTGTCTGTTTACCTGTCTGTCTGTTTACCTGTCTGTCTGTTTACCTGTCTGTCTGTTTACCTCTGTGCCTGTTTACCTGTCTGTCTGTTTACCTGTTTACCTCTGTGCCTGTTTACCTGTCTGTTTACCTGTCTGTCTGTTTACCTGTTTACCTGTCTGTTTACCTGTCGTCTGTTTACCTCTGTGCCTGTTTACCTCTGTGCCTGTTTACCTGTTTGTCTGTTTACCTGTTTACCTGTCGTCTGTTTACCTGTCGTCTGTTTACCTGTCTGTCTGTTTACCTGTTTACCTGTCGTCTGTTTACCTGTCTGTCTGTTTACCTGTTTACCTGTGTGTCTGTTTACCTCTGTGCCTGTTTACCTGTGTGTCTGTTTACCTCTGTGCCTGTTTACCTGTCTGTCTGTTTACCTGTTTGTCTGTTTACCTGTCTGTCTGTTTACCTGTCTGTCTGTTTACCTGTCTGTCTGTTTACCTCTGTGCCTGTTTAGCTGTCTGTCTGTTTACCTGTCTGTCTGTTTAGCTGTCTGTTTACCTGTGTGTCTGTTTAGCTGTCTGTTTACCTGTGTGTCTGTTTACCTGTCGTCTGTTTACCTGTTTACCTGTGTGTCTGTTTACCTGTCTGTTTACCTGTCTGTTTACCTGTCTGTTTACCTGTGTGTCTGTTTACCTGTCTGTTTACCTGTGTGTCTGTTTACCTGTCTGTTTACCTGTGTGTCTGTTTACCTGTCTGTTTACATGTGTGTCTGTTTACCTGTCTGTTTACCTGTGTGTCTGTTTACATGTGTGTCTGTTTACCTGTCTGTTTACCTGTGTGTCTGTTTACCTGTCTGTTTACCTGTCTGTTTACCTGTGTGTCTGTTTACCTGTCTGTTTACATGTGTGTCTGTTTACCTGTCTGTTTACCTGTGTGTCTGTTTACCTGTCGTGTGTTTACCTGTCTGTTTACCTGTTTACCTGTTTACCTGTGTGTCTGTTTACCTGTCGTCTGTTTACCTGTCTGTTTACCTGTCTGTTTACCTGTCTGTTTACCTGTTTACCTGTGTGTCTGTTTAACTGTCTGTTTACCTGTCTGTCTGTTTACCTTTCTAAAAACTAATAACACTATTAATAATAGCAATGATCAGAATAATAATAGGACTAATTGTTGTAGCAGAAGGTGTCAGACAGGTACATGGGGGCAGCAGGAAGGCCACAACCACAGATCCAGATCTAGAAACACCTGCAGAAAGTGACCGGAGGAGAGAGGCGAGGGAGAGAAAGTGGAGTTAGCAACGTGCTTTAATGAGCAGCGTAACTAAGGGCTGGTTCAGGACTCACCTGAGACAGCCCTAACTAAGATTTATCAAAGAGGATAGGTCTGGATCTGCGAGGTCTGGATCTGTGGGGTCTGGATCTGCGAGGTCTGGATCTGTGGGAGTCTGTAGGGTCTGGAGCTGTGGGGTCTGGATCTGCGAGGTCTGGAGCTGTGGGGTCTGGATCTGCGAGGTCTGGATCTGTGGGAGTCTGGGTCTGTGGGGTCTGGGTCTGTGGGAGTCTGTAGGGTCTGGAGCTGTGGGGTCTGGATCTGCGAGATCTGGAGCTGTGGGGTCTGGATCTGTGGGGTCTGGATCTGCGAGGTCTGGGTCTGTGGGGTCTGGGTCTGTGGGAGTCTGTAGGGTCTGGAGCTGTGGGGTCTGGATCTGTGGGGTCTGGGTCTGTGGCTCAAGCTTCCTGCTCGACACCCTCTGCTATTGATATTATCATTTTCCTGTAATTAATCTCAATACATTATAATAATGATCAGAACCAGGATTCGGTTTCTGTCCCTCCCCGGTTTGCTGGTGCAGTGACAACACGAACCAGCTTCCCTTCAGGGATCAATAAGTAATAATGTCAGACTTGAGGAACAGGATCTACTTCCTGTTCTGCTCTCTGCTTCCTGTCTGCACCCGTCAGTCTGTCTGCAGGTAACTCGTCTCTAAGTCGTCTGTTTAACCCGGTTGGTGCGGCGCAGCGTGGCGCTCGGCGTGACGCGGATCGTCGGCCGGGTTACGGAGGCCCCGGCAGCCCAAACCTCAAATATTTGCAGTTTGAATCTGAACATGAATATTTTGAATGGTGAGAAAACAAAACGGTGCGGAGGCAAATATTGACACCCAGACTGAGTCGACCTGACGACGCCGACACGAGGCGGCTGTTTGCTGAACGCTCGCCGCTTATACACCTGTTTGTCTGCTCCGAGCTGTGTGTGTGAGGACGGCACACACCTGTATGTGTGTGTTGTTTGAATGTAATCTCTGAGCTGAATATTTTCTCATGAAGACTGAGGAGCTGCTGATGGACACACGGATATTTAAAACAGCCTCGTTCTTTCACCTGAAAACAATTCCATCTACACGCCACTAATCACTTATCAGAATCAGTCAGGTCGGATTATATTACTGGCTGATATTCATTTTGTCACCACAAACACAAATGTAGCGTGTTTGTGTTTTTTTACATATATATATATATGCACACACACTCACTGGCCACTTTATTAGGAACACCTTGCCAGTACCGGGTTGGACCCCCTTTTCCTTCAGAACTGCTTTAAGTCTTCATGACATCCTTTCAACCAGCTGTTGGAAACTTTCCTCAGAGACTTTGGTCCATGTTGACATGACAGCATCACAAAGTGCTGCAGATTTGTCAGCTGCAGATCCACGATGAGAATCTCCCGTTCCACCACGTCCCAAAGGGGCTCTGTTGGACTGAGATCTGGTGCCTGTGGAGGCCTCTGGACTCCAGTGAACTCATGTCATATTCCAGAAACCAGTTTGAGAGGATCTGAGCTTTGTGACATGGTGCATCATGCTGCTGGAAGGAGCATCAGAAGATGATAAAGGGATGGACATGGTCAGCAACAACACTCAGGGAGGCTGGCGGGTCTAAACGAGGCTCAGTTGGTACTCAGGGGCCCAAAGTGTGCTGCCGGCCTGATCCGCTCTGCACATGCTCAGAAGTGGTTCTGTCAGTCAAAGAAGGTCACCGCAGATCTGCCTGCTCAAAATGATCCAACTAAATCTTTCAAATCAAGATAACAAAGTGTTTTTTAATCTCTGGAGATGAAACTGTTCACTGTGATTAACAGGAAAATACTTTAGAAATGAAAAACCTGATTTCTAACAAAGGAGGCTAACGCTAGCTGCTAGCGACGGCTGCACAGCTGTAGGGTTAGCCGGTCGACGTGCAGACAGTCGCTGACTCAGGTTTAGGCCCACCCCCCTGTGGTGGTTAGGGTTAGTGGGAGGGGCTTTGGGAAGCTGTCAACGCCTTTTATACTAACATAGCTAGCTACCTAGCTAGCTACTAGCGCTTCCGGTCTAGACAGGGCGTCTCATCCGGACGCTGAAGGGTAGCTCTGGCATCAAATAACGCTTTGTCAGCCTTTCTGAAAGCGTCAGTATTTGACGCCCTGAGATGAGAACAGACAGCAACACAGGAGTAATTATGAACAGGCACATTTGTGGAAACGTCCTTCAGACAGGACCGCTTTTGCACATGTGCAGGGATCCGGCAGGCAGCACAGAGTGGGTACCTACAAGTACAAAGGGGGCCAAAGTGTGCCAAGAAAATATCCCCCACACCAGCAGCAGCAGCCTGAACCTCTGATCCAAGGCAGGACGGATCCATGCTGTCATGTTGTTCAAATTCTGACCCGACCATCTGAATGTCTCTGATTTATATATGCGTGACTCTGGAAATGAACTTTATCAATAACTATAAACTACCACCTACATTCTTCAAACATATATTTAACTTGACATAGACATATATTTTTATAAACTATTAAAAAACTAACTATAAAATCCATGATAAATATTCATGTATCACATGATCCTTCATGAACTAATCAGTGTTTTTTAGTTTTTCTGCATTCAGCAGTTTTGATAGAAAGTTCATTCTTGACCTTTGAAGCAGAAAACAAATAAAAAATGATTATTTATATGAATAATTTAAATTCTGCAGTTATATTTTCTCTTACTCTCATTTCCTCCTATGTGACTTTATATTCTGTTTTGTTACTGGATGTTTAAAGCAGAAATCTTCTCTCTGAGATTTTAATCTGTGATGTCAGTCAATAATCAATAAGTGAAGCTGATGTTCAGAGGATGATTAAAAAGTTTGGATTTCCCGTCACTCCTCTGGAGGCTGATTATTATCGAAGTTCACTTCACAGAGTTTATTACCAAAACCTGCAGAGTCCTGGATTTATTACCCACAATTCATCTGGATTCATATACCGCCCTCTGTGGGAGGATCAGAGAGGGGGGGAGGACGGGGGTCTGAGGGAAGCAGCAGAAATGAAAAAGATGAGAGTCTGACTGATGGAGGGATGACAGGGAGGGAGGCGGAGCTCCCAGCATGCCGTGCAGCAGGTGGCGGCTTAGAAGCTCCGCCTCCTCCTGATGCGTCTGATCAGAAACTTTCATCTGTTCCCGTGACGACCGCTGTAACCACGGCAACCGAACTGCAGCAGCACTCCTGGAAACCATGGCAACAGTCGTCAGGGGAGCGGAGGAGGGGGAGGAAGAAAATAGAGAGGAAGTCGTACTTTCCAAGTAGAGCTGCTTCTTCACAGGTAGGACAACAGGAAGAGGTACCTGTGAAGATAAGAATACCTGTAGTGGTACTTATACTTGTGATGAAGTACCTGTAGAGGTGAACTGGTAATCATACAACTGAAGCAGAACTGCCAAATTCACAAACAGTTTCCTAATAGTCTGGGAGAGCAAGACGGATGGGGATGGCGCCTGAAGGTAGAGCGCCCGAAGGTAGCGCAGCGAGACGGATGGGGGAGAGCGCCCGAAGGTAGCGCAGCGAGACGGATGGGGGAGAGCGCCTGAAGGTAGAGCGCCCGAAGGTAGCGTAGCGAGACGGATGGGGGAGAGCGCCTGAAGGTAGAGCGCCCGAAGGTAGCGTAGCGAGACGGATGGGGAGAGCGCCCGAAGGTAGCGCAGCGAGACGGATGGGGGAGAGCGCCTGAAGGTAGAGCGCCCGAAGGTAGCGCAGCGAGACGGATGGGGGAGAGCGCCTGAAGGTAGAGCGCCCGAAGGTAGCGTAGCGAGACGGATGGGGGAGAGCGCCTGAAGGTAGCGCAGCGAGACGGATGGGGGAGGGCGCCCGAAGGTAGCGTAGCGAGACGGATGGGGGAGAGCGCCTGAAGGTAGAGCGCCCGAAGGTAGAGCGCCCGAAGGTAGCGTAGCGAGACGGATGGGGGAGAGCGCCTGAAGGTAGAGCGCCCGAAGGTAGCGTAGCGAGACGGATGGGGGAGAGCGCCTGAAGGTAGAGCGCCCAAAGGTAGCGTAGCGAGACGGATGGGGATGGCGCCTGAAGGTAGAGCGCCTGAAGGTAGCGCAGCGAGACGGATGGGGGAGAGCGCCTGAAGGTAGCGCAGCGAGACGGATGGGGGAGGGCGCCCGAAGGTAGAGCGCCCGAAGGTAGCGCAGCGAGACGGATGGGGGAGGGCGCCCGAAGGTAGAGCGCCCGAAGGTAGCGTAGCGAGACGGATGGGGAGAGCGCCCGAAGGTAGAGCGCCCGAAGGTAGCGCAGCGAGACGGATGGGGAGAGCGCCCGAAGGTAGAGCGCCCGAAGGTAGAGCGCCCGAAGGTAGCGTAGCGAGACGGATGGGGGAGAGCGCCTGAAGGTAGAGCGCCCGAAGGTAGAGCGCCCGAAGGTAGCGTAGCGAGACGGATGGGGGAGAGCGCCCGAAGGTAGAAACTGGTCATGTGGCGCTGGGGAGTGTCTGAAACATTTTGTGTCCGGAGGGGGTGGGGCGCCGCCATAAATTTCCTGCTCGCCTTACAGTCCTGGAGGTGTCCAAGGCTTTCCTGGTGAGCTCCAGACTGTTCTGGCTGCACCAGGTCACCAGATGGTCGATCTCCCACCTGTAGGTGGACTCATCCCCACCTGTGATGAGCCCAATGAGGGTGGTGTCGTCTGCAAACTTAAAGTCAGTGCAGTACCTGTAGAGATGTAGCAAACCTTTAAACCTGCATCAGTTTGCACCCCCCCTCCCCCGCCGCCTCCATTAGCCCCACAGAACTCGCCGCCATATCCATTTCACTTCAGCATCACCCAGCGTACAGCCACTAACCCCCACAAATATCGCCGTTAACACCCCGCCCCTATGCGTTAACACCACCCCTCCACAGTAACACTTTAATCCCGCCCTCGCTCCGCTGCCGCGGCGTGCTGAAATATGTTTCAAATGCCACTATAATCCTCTGAGGAGAAGAAGAAGAGAGAGAACACTCCACGCTGGAGGATCCCCCCCCTTCCCCCGTCGCCGCTCACCGATCCCTCGCTCCCTCTCCTCATCTCTCAGGGATTATCTCCCCGCCACAACCGGGACTTCTGGGAAATATTAGAAAAGTGGGGGAGGTGTCTCCCCCGAGCGCTCCCAGTCTCTCACTCTCCCCGGCCGTCTCATAAGGCAGCTGCTTTTTATTGAGTTAATATCAGGTAATTACAGGTTCTTACAGGTTAGCAGAGCTCACCTGGACGAGCCAAACTCACCGGAAGGTCGTGGGTTTGATTCTGTTCTTCAGCCGTGTTGGAGCTCATTTACTGAAACGGCACCTGTTGGAGAATAATTTCTCTTATTGGGCTTTATTTTAATCTGCATATTAACTGAAAGTCAATAAAAACTGAATCTCATCATAAAAATGATAAAGTTCTAACAGAACCACAGAATAATGAATGAATGTCAAAAATAGATTACAGTGATGAGCTCATTACTCTGAGGGTTACTGTGGTGATATCTACATTCACACAGGAAGTCACTATTTCTGTTGATCGACGATTCACTGGAGCCTAAAATGTCCCAGTTTCATATCCGGAAAAATCAGGCCCGAGAAATGTCTGATCTACTGACAGTCTGTTTAAATTCATCAATAATCTCACTTGTGATCCGCTGTCCTGTCAGTCTGAATCCTGGGCAGGTGCCCTGCGAGTGTTGGCAGCACGTCTGTTATTAACAGCTGCAACGTTTCACTGGATCTGCAGCAATAAACACTAAGAGCTGTCAGCACGTACGGCATCAGACGACCTGAAGGAAGAAGTAAGAGTTAACGAATAGTGCAATCACTACAGGAGAACTGTGAGGAGCCAGAAGAAGAAGAGCACAGGAAGTGATGTCAGAGGTTCGAGGTGTTATCAGAGGAAGTGTTTCCGGAGCTTCTTGAAGTCAGAGAGGGACGCCGCTGCTCCGATGGCGTGCGGTAGCTCGTTCCACCATCGTGGGACTGAGATTGCTTTGTGTGAAGGGATGGCAGAGCCAGGCGGCGTTCGTTGGAGGAGCGCAGTGGCCCAGAAGGAACGTGGGCTTGGATTATGGAGTTTAGGTAGATGGTGCAGACCAAGGAGTCGCTCTGTATGCAGCATCAGGGACTTGGGTTTGATTCTGGAGGCCCCGGGGAGCCAGTGGAGGTCACTGAGTAATGGAGTGACATGAGTCAGACGTCCATCATCAGAACATGAGGTGAAGTTTAGAAGTTCACTGTTCTGTTCTGAGAAACAGAGGTGTGATGAATGGTGATACTGATCACATGATGACACGGCGCCTGATCTGAGCTGTCAGTCAAAACCAAACAAGACCCCCCCACACACACACACACACACACACATAGTGCAGAGAAACTGTGTGTGATTGGCTGAGCAGGTGGAGGTAAATATCATTATTGATTGATATACCGTAGTTCAATAACGTGCAGTGACATCAGCAGCTCCTCAGGTTGAAGAACTTTGGTTCCTTCTGTTTTTTGATCAATCAGCTCATTGACAGAGGACAGAGGCCGGAATCATCCTCAGATCAGCTGAGTATTCTGGATGAACCTCTGATGCAGGTGGAGGTCGGCTGTAGGAGGAACACGGGTCAGTTTATAAATCTGTAAAGCTCTTAGAGATTAACCTGCTGACAGGACAGCCTGCAAGACAGCGGGAGGGGCATCACACCGCTCTTTAGAACAAGGTTCCACCTGCACATCTAAACAGCAGATCTGGTTTGCAGGAAAAGTGAGGAACGGAACGGTTAGAAACTGAGGAACACAACGGTGAGGAACACAACGGTGAGGAACTGAGGAACAGAACGGTTAGAAACTGAGGAACACAACGGTGAGGAACAGAACGGTGAGGAATAGAACGTTTAGGAATGGTGAGGAACAGTAAGGAACAGAACAGTGTGGAACAGAACTATTAGGGACAGAGAACAGTGAGGAACGGTGAGGAACAGAACAGCGAGGAACAGAACGGTTAGAAACAGAACGGTTAGGAACAGCGAAGAACAGAACGGTTAGGAACAGCGAGGAACAGAACGTTTAGGAATGGTGGGGAACAGGAACAGAAGGGTTAGGAACAGAACGTTTAAGAACAGAACGGTGAGGAACAGCAAGGAACAAAACAGTAAGGAACAGAACAGTGTGGAACAGAACTGTTAGGGACAGAGAACAGTGAGGAACAGAACAGTAAGGAACAGTGAGAAACAGAATGGTTAGGAACAGCAAGGAACAGAACGTTTAGGAATGGTGAGGAACAGAAGGGTTAGGAACAGAACGTTTAGGAATGGTGGGGAACAGGAACAGAAGGGTTAGGAACAGAACGTTTAGGAACAGAACAGTGAGGAACAGCAAGGAACAAAACAGTAAGGAACAGAACAGTGAGGAACGGTGAGGAACAGAACAGCGAGGAACAGAACGGTTAGAAACAGAACGGTTAGGAACAGCGAAGAACAGAACGGTTAGGAACAGCGAGGAACAGAACGTTTAGGAATGGTGGGGAACAGGAACAGAAGGGTTAGGAACAGAACGTTTAAGAACAGAACGGTGAGGAACAGCAAGGAACAAAACAGTAAGGAACAGAACAGTGTGGAACAGAACTGTTAGGGACAGAGAACAGTGAGGAACAGAACAGTAAGGAACAGTGAGAAACAGAATGGTTAGGAACAGCAAGGAACAGAACGTTTAGGAATGGTGAGGAACAGAAGGGTTAGGAACAGAACGTTTAGGAATGGTGGGGAACAGGAACAGAAGGGTTAGGAACAGAACGTTTAGGAACAGAACAGTGAGGAACAGCAAGGAACAAAACAGTAAGGAACAGAACAGTGTGGAACAGAACTGTTAGGGACAGAGAACAGTGAGGAACAGAACAGTTAGGAACAGTGAGAAACAGAATGGTTAGGAACAGAACAGTGAGGAACAGCAAGGAACAGAACGTTTAGGAATGGTGGGGAACAGGAACAGAAGGGTTAGGAACAGAACGTTTAGGAACAGAACAGTGAGGAACAGCAAGGAACAAAACAGTAAGGAACAGAACAGTGTGGAACAGAACTGTTAGGGACAGAGAACAGTGAGGAACAGAACGGATAGGGACAGAACAGTGAGGAACAGAACGGTTAGGGACAGAACAGCGAGTAACAGAACAGCACGGAACAGAACAGCACGGAACTGAACGGTGAGGAACAGAACAGTAAGGAACTGAACGGTTAGGAACAGCGAGGAACAGAACGGTGAGGGAACAGCGAGGAACAGCACGGAACAGAACGGTTAGGAACAGAATGGCTAGGAACAGTGAGGAACAGAACAGCACGGAACAGAACGGTTAGGAACAGAGCGGCTAGGAACAGTGAGGAACAGAACAGCGAGGAACAGAACGGTGAGGGAACAGCAAGGAACAGAACAGTGAGGAACAGAACGGCGAGGAACAGAACGGTTAGGTTAACTTTGTTCCCAAGGGGAAATTCTGCTTGCGCACAGTGCAGAGTTGTTTCATAAAAAAAAAAGAACAATTCACAAAAGACATCAAGAAGAACCTGAGAAGCATCGACATGTTGTATTTCACAAGAGGAAAATATAAACACAGAAGAAAAAGGACTTTGTTGACAACATAGTTCCATGGATTAAAGTGCTAGTGTGGTTGTTGCACATTGCTCCATTGAACTGAAGTTTGTGTAAAGTGCATATGCTAAGGTTCTAGTATATTTATTGCACGTTGCCCTATTGCACCAAGGTTGCAAGCAAAGTGCTGTAGTGCTCACATATTTATTAATTTTTACACTACTTTACATAGTTCAGCAGCTTAATGGTGGCCGGCACAAATGATCATTTTAGGCGATTGGATTTGTGTCTTGGTACACGGAGTCTTCTTCCTGATGGCAGGGTTTCGTATTCAGGGAAGAGAGGATGTCGAGGGTCCGATTTCATTTTCTTAGCCTGTTTCATAACTGCTTGGTCATGCAGGCTCTGTACAGGCTCATAGTCCCTCCTTCCTGTAATTTTCATGGCTGTTTTGTGCATGTTGGCAAGCTTGTTTTCAACTTAACTGTTAAGTTGCCGAACCGTGCAGTAATTCCATATCTGATGACACTCTCTAAGATTGCATGGTAGAAAATCATCATGATCTGACTGCTCACACCGTACAACCTTAGACGCCTTAAGAAATAAAGCCTCTGCTGCAACTTGTTGCACAGGTTTTCAACATGTGTGTTCCAGCAAAGGAGACTGTCAGTGTGGACACCTAAATATTTGTATGAGGATACTGGGACAGTGAGGGAACAGAGAACAGTGAGGGAACAGGGAACAGAGAACAGAACTGTGGGGGAACAGAGAACTGTGAGGGAACAGAGAACAGTGAGGGAACAGAACTGTGGGGGAACAGAGAACTGTGAGGGAACAGAGAACTGTGAGGGAACAGAACTGTGAGGGAACAGAGAACAATGAGGGAACAGGGAACAGAACAGTGGGGGAACAGAGAACAGTGAGGGAACAGAACTGTGAGGGAACAGAGAACAATGAGGGAACAGAACAGTGGGGGAACAGAGAACAATGAGGGAACAGGGAACAGAACAGTGGGGGAACAGAGAACAGTGAGGGAACAGAACTGTGAGGGAACAGAGAACAGTGAGGGAACAGAGAACAGTGAGGGAACAGAACAGTGGGGGAACAGAGAACAGTGAGGGAACAGAACTGTGAGGGAACAGAAAAGTGAGGGAACAGAACTGTGAGGGAACAGAGAACAGTGAGGGAACAGGGAACAGAACTGTGGGGGAACAGAACAGTGAGGGAACAGAGAACTGTGGGGGAACAGAGAACTGTGGGGGAACAGAGAACAGGGAACAGTGAGGGAACAGAGAACAGTGAGGGAACAGAACAGTGAGGGAACAGAATTGTGAGGGAACAGAGAACAGTGAGGGAACAGAATTGTGAGGGAACAGGGAACAGAACTGTGAGGGAACAGGGAACAGAACTGTGGGGGAACAGAGAACAGTGAGGGAACAGAGAACAGTGAGGGAACAGAGAACTGTGGGGGAACAGGGAACTGTGGGGGAACAGGGAACTGTGGGGGAACAGAGAACAGTGAGGGAACAGGGAACAGTGGGGGAACAGAGAACAGTGGGGGAACAGAGAACAGTGAGGGAACAGTGGGGGAACAGAGAACAGTGGGGGAACAGAGAACAGTGAGGGAACAGAGAACAGTGGGGGAACAGTGGGGGAACAGAGAACAGTGAGGGAACAGAGAACAGCCCTGCATTTTCCTGCCTTTTTAACACCGTCGCAGCTGATTGGATAACATCTGTGACACGGCCACCATACGGGAGAAAATACCTCGGAGCCAGTTGCGGAACTTTGCAAGAAAACATGATGTTCAATCCGAAAACATTGCAAATCGTTTTGAGGTTGAACTCGGCCCTGAATTTACCTGCTGACCTCACTTCCTTTTTCTAGTAGAGAGGCCTGAAACACAAAGAGGAAACGAAACCAACCAATGAGCTGTGGCGCTCACACTGGTGATGGCAGCTGTGTGTGCTCCTGATGTATATTGTGTTGATCAGATACTGACCACATTGTGTCTCCGCAGTGTAAACGGCTGGAACAGGATCTGACTCAGGAGAGAGAGCAGAGGGCGAGCGAGGTAAACACACACACTCTCTCTCTCAGTTCAATTTCAGTTTGCTCTGTTGGCCTGAATGTCAAACCCACGACCAGCTAACGTCATTACGTCGTTCACTCTCTTCGTGGTGTTTGTCCAGAATCACTTACCCACCTTTATGATGCACAGAAATGTCCAGTTACTGTTGCAAATGTCATATTTCATTGAATTTTAAAAAACTGGTCTGTGTCGGTGCAGGAATCTTTCGCCGTATCGCACAGCTCTACACTGCATCATGCATAAAAGCAGAGGAGGGAAGAGGTGATGCACCAAGTACCTCAACAATGACTGTAAACCCTTTTATTCTCACAAAACCAGACCGGTAGAAAAACTACTTTTCAACTAAATGAGATGTTAGAACATTTCTTTTGTTCTGTGACTGAAACACATCTGTTCCAGTTCATCATGTTTGATTTAAAGTTAGGAAGAACTTTGTGTTTTCACACCACTTGCTTTTAGTGAATGTTTTAAACACATGTAGTTTTTTGGACATATATTGAGGTCCACTGAATAATTTGTCCAAGGCAGTGGACATTTCAAAATAAAACATTTTGGGAAAACATTTTATAGGTATATTTAAAAAAAAAAAAAATAATAATAATAATAATAATAATAATAAAAAATACTTGTGATTTAATAATTCTCACATTAAGAGGTTAAACACGGAATTAAAAATTATTAATCTTAAATAACATTATTATTATGGTCGGGATCATGGATCTGGCCCCGATTAGGGGTCGGGGGTCGGATCATGGATCTGGCCCCGATCAGGGGTCGGGCCCGGATTAGGGGTCGGGGCCGGATTAGGGGTCGGGGCCCGGATCGGGGGTCGGGGCCCGGATCGGGGGTCGGGGCCCGGATTAGGGGTTGGTGCCCGGATCAGGGGTCGGGGCCCGGATTAGGGGTCGGGCCTGGATTAGAGGTCGGGGCCTGGATTAGGGGTCAGGGGTCGGGGCCCGGATTAGGGG